>NC_135693.1:20533773-20683773 GCF_964276395.1 Gasterosteus aculeatus | reverse complement strand
ACCCTAACCCTAACCCTAACCCTAACCCTAACCCTAACCCTAACCCTAACCCTAACCCTAACCCTAACCCTAACCCTAACCCTAACCCTAACCCTAACCCTAACCCTAACCCTAACCCTAACCCTAACCCTAACCCTAACCCTAACCCTAACCCTAACCCTAACCCTAACCCTAACCCTAACCCTAACCCTAACCCCCTAACCCTAACCCTAACCCTAACCCTAACCCTAACCCTAACCCTAACCCTAACCCTAACCCTAACCCAGCCGCAACAGCCCCGCTTTCAGCAGAACGCACCGCCACGTTTCCAGCGACAGCAGCCCCGCTATCCACGCGACACCTACGCGAACGCTGTCCGGAGACCCGTGGATCGGGGAGGCGCCCCGCGGTGGCGCTATGATGGCGGCCAGGATGACAGGTACACGGGACGTCCCGCTAACCGCGGTCCCCGTCCAAGACCCGCACAGCCCCGGTCCTTCGACTCCCGCTTTCAACGCCCTCCCTATAGTAATAATAGCAATAACAATAGCAACGTAAATAGCAATAACACACGGTACCAGCGAAACCAGAACCAGAACAATGAGGGCGCTCAGAATAGGCCCAGATCTGACGACCCACTTTTCACTGTTAAATGCCGGATCCTTCATAAGATCATTAAAGCGGCACATCATTTTTCTAACATTGTTATAACACACCCACCGGTCACGATCGCTAGAATGACCCAGCAGTTAGCCGCATTCATTAAGCCGGCTATTCCCAACACGGCCACGCAGATGCTTATTGAAGGCAACGCCAAGAACTGGGAGCACACTGCGTTGGTCATTTTACAGGACCACTATGAGTCTGTGATAATGGAGGAAATCCGGAACCTTCACAGACTCAATAGTCCAGAGTGGAGTGACCCGTTCGAGGTGGCGGCAGCCTGGGCCAAAAGGCAGTTTGGCCGCAGACTCGGCCCGGACACATTAAAAGAGGCCAGAGAGACAATTGTGGACTGGATGGCCGGTCTGGCGGTAGATGAGCCAATACAGGCCCCTGCAGCGGCGGCGCCGGCGACAACAGCAGCACCAGCGGCCCAGACTGACCCGGCGAGTCATCCCCTGAGGCGAGTGAGACCTGTGGCCAGAGCGGAACCGGTAAACGCACCGCCCACACACACTATCGAGGCCCAGAGACGCCCAGACTCACCTCAGCCCGCCGCAGCAGCAGCAGCACCTGTGGCACCTGTCATCACCACGACGGCGGCCCAGGTCCACGCGGGGCCGCATGCTCCAGCGGCGGCGCTGGTGACGCCCTCCTCACCAGTGACGGCAGAACGGCGGCCCAGCACTCCTCCACTGATCCAGAACCTGTTAGACTTCCCGATCGAGGTTAGTTTCAACTCTGACACCCTCTCCCCCGACACGCCACAGTCGGCAGGGGGCTCACAGCAGGTGGTTTCACCCACTCCGTCTTCCCAGCTGCCCCGGCCACAGAGACTGAACTTTCGTAGACCACAGTTCACGATAGAACTTTCACCCAGCTCGTCGTCAGTGGCTTCAGCAGAGGCAGCAGCAGCAGCAGAGACGGAGGCGGAGGAGGCAGCAGCAACAGCGCCATCATCAGCAGCGACATCACCGCCGACACCTCCACCGGCGGCAGCGACGCCCTCAATATCTGCTGTATGGTCCTTCGCACCGCGTAATCCGTGTGTGGCCCCGAACACGGACGAGGTGGAGTTCTCCCAGAGGAACCTGGAGGAGCTGGTGCAGCAGGAGGCGAGAGAGCCGTGGTCCCGGATGCAGAGGGACGTGAGGCACGTTCCCTTAACGCCCATCAGCACCACCAGGTTGAGGACAGCGGTGCAGACCCAGCTGATCCGGCCGGTGGCCACTCCCACTTCCGGCCTGCAGACACCGCAGGGAGCTCAGCGACCATGCAGACACCAGTCCACCGCGCGGAAGGCACAGGATTGGAGTCTCCATGTGACCAGGAAGTGGCTCATCATTGGAGACTCCAATGTGTACAAACTGCCAGCCCACAACATCGAGGATCTGCAGGTGGATGCTTTTCCAGGGGGCACCTTCAGGAACGCAGATCTCCTGATGAACAAGACGACCTCTGAGGTCACGGTGCAGAAGGTCATTTTGGCCTTCGGCATTAACAACCGTGTCCAAAAAACGCAGGAGACGGCCATCAAACAGCTGCAGAGGGCCCTCCGAAGCGTTAGACTGACTTTTCCATCTGCTGACGTTTTTGTGCCACAGGTCAACTTCTCCGGAGATCTTCCCCCGAAGGAGAAACTGCGCCTCACACATCTGAACACTGCTATTGCGAGAATGTGTGAGTACATCCCAGCGCTGCCAGCAGGTCTCTTTCACACAGGTCCGGATCACATCCACTGGACCCGAGCCACAGCTGCCCGCATATTTGACAATTGGGTTCACTACTTAAACTAATTGTCCCCATAAACCTGCCTACTCAGGAGGGGGATAAGTTAGTCATCAACCTCACTAAGAACTTTAAACTCACTGAAGCACAGCGCACTCTCCTTGGCAGGGGGTTAAATTTCATTCCCACAAAGGGAACTAATAAACAGATTGTAGAGCAGAGCCGCTTTGATCTACAGCAGTATCACAGGAGGTTAAAGCTGGCGGCTTATTTTGAAAACTCGAGAGAGTGTGAACGACTCCCGTTCATTTATAAATCGTCCTGGGCTCCTGTACAGGCACAAATACCACACACCATAACTGCTCTAATACAATCAGACATTCGGTATTTTAACACACGCTTCAAAATTCATCACGTGCCGCCTAACCTCAGTAGGGAGGAAGTGCGGGCACTTGATGAACTAGTTAATAACAAACACATAGTTATTAAACCAGCAGATAAGGGCAGCTCTATAGTGATCTTGGACAGGGAGCAATATTTATGGGAAGGCTACAGACAGCTTAATGATCCCAAATACTACACCAAATTGACCCACCCCATTTATCCAAACACTGTCCCGATTGTAAATAAAATCATCCTAACTCTACATGAGAAGAAGTTTATTAATCTGAAACAAAAGCATTATTTAATGGGTGACGCTGTACCTAGAGCCAGATTATTCTATATGCTGCCCAAAATACACAAGGACCCTGCCAAGTGGAGTAAACCACATGAAATCCCTCCCGGCAGGCCCATCGTGTCTGACTGCAGCAGTGAGACTTATCACACTGCAGAGTACCTCGACCACTTTTTGAATCCTCTGTCGACCACACACCCGAGTTACATAAAGGACACGTACCACTTTGTAGAGATAATTAAAAGACTCCGCATTCCGGACAACTCAATTTTATTCACCATAGATATTGATAGTCTCTATACAAACATTGACATAAAAGAAGGCATGCAGGCCGTTAAGAATTCATTTCGGAAACACCCCGACAAAAAGCGACCAGAAAAAGAATTATTACAGTTACTGGAGATCAATCTGACCCAAAATGATTTTGAATTTAATGGGGAATTTTTCCTTCAAATCAAGGGTACAGCGATGGGGAAGAAGTTTGCTCCTGCATACGCTAACATTTTTATGGCTGAGTGGGAGGAATCAGTCCTGAAAATATGTCCTAAAAAGCCACTGCATTATTATAGATATTTGGACGACATCTGGGGTGTGTGGCCCCACTCGAGGGAGGATTTTGAAGTGTTTCTGTGCACCCTCAACAATCACAATCAGTCTATTAAAATTAAATCCACCGACAATTTGACTTCTGTTGATTTTCTGGACACCACAACGTTTAAAAGTAACACATTTAAGGAAACCCACACATTGGACATTAAGGTATTTTTTAAGGAGACAGACACACATGCTCTGCTCTTCAAGACCAGCTTCCACCCAAAGCACACATATGCTGGCTTAATCAAATCCCAACTGTTGAGGTTTCACAGAATATGCAGCAGAGAGGAGGATTTCCGTGTTGCAGTCGGGGTGCTCTTTCACGCTTTGTCCACCAGGGGGTACTCTAGGACCTTTCTTAGAAAATGCCAGAGGTCATTTCTAGAGAAGAAGCCTATTACTGTGGGCTCCAGTCTCCCCTTTGTCACCACGTATTCACCTTCCACCATGGCATTGGTCAGAGGATGCAGAAGGAGATTCCTCTCCCACACCACAGGGTCTTCTGTCCTGCAGGACCACAGGATCATCCCGGCCTACAGGAGAAACAAGAATTTACTGGACTATCTGGTAAAGGCCAAATTAAAACCTCTGCACAGCATTAAGGGGAGAGGTCAGAGTGATGCCTTTTATAAACACAGAAAATGGCTGCAAAGCCACAGCACGGGAGACGTTTTCCTGAACTCAGCCAGGGGAAACACCAAGTCTAAGAACTGTGTTTACCTCATCACGTGTGTACAATGTGGATTACAATATGTGGGGGAGACGGGGAACACCATCGCGACCCGCTTCACACAACACAAACACAACATCATTAAAAAGAAAAAAACACTGACGCCACTTGTGGCACATTTTATTTCGCACGGTTGGAAATCTGTGTCTGTGTGTGTGATCCAGATGAACCCCGGATGGAGCGCTCCCCAGAGGAGGAGAGCGGAGAGGGGCTGGATCAATAAATTAAAAACCAGGTATCCTAAGGGCTTAAATGAGGACTAAGAGCTGCGGGCTGTGAGGCAGTGCTGGACAGTGCACAGATGGTCCTGCTCGCAGGTCCATCCAAAACTATTTATTCCCTAACCCCTAACCCTAACCCTAACCCCTAACCCTAACCCTAACCCTAACCCTAACCCTAACCCTAACCCTAACCCTAACCCTAACCCCTAACCCTAACCCTAACCCTAACCCTAACCCTAACCCTAACCCCTAACCCTAACCCTAACCCTAACCCTAACCCTAACCCTAACCCCTAACCCTAACCCTAACCCTAACCCTAACCCTAACCCTAACCCTAACCCTAACCCTAACCCTAACCCTAACCCTAACCCTAACCCTAACCCTAACCCCTAACCCTAACCCTAACCCCTAACCCTAACCCTAACCCTAACCCTAACCCTAACCCTAACCCCTAACCCTAACCCTAACCCTAACCCTAACCCTAACCCTAACCCTAATCACAACCACAGTGACTCACCTGCAATCCACTAACATGGACTATTTCATACTTTAATATGTATTCCTGCTATTAGGATTCTTCATCTGTGTGTACAATACTGTTTGCAATTATTTAAGAGACAAAGTTAACTCCCAGAATGTTATGCATATTTATATACAGGACGTAGCTCAAAATGAAGCACAATTTGATTCCTAGTAATGTTTGCAACTCTGGTGAAGGTATGACAAATGTATAATTATTATAATGCACTGTATTGATAACGCCAATAGGGATGACTTTATGCTTGAAGGCAACATTGAAGGGCAATGGACCCATTCTTCAGTGGTTTGTATCTTATCAGTGTGGTTTTAGATGAGACACCGGAAGGTGACCGGATGTCGTCATACCCAGCTGTATTATCATTGGCTCCGCTTCTTCTTCTCTCTCTCTCTCCTGGACCGTTGGTGGAGTAACATCTCCCCGTCCTTGGCTCCCGTTATGTAGCCGCTAACTGCTGTTTATTGTCCCTGAAGAAGACCTAAACCTGGTCGAAACGTTGGATGTACAGTAAGACGATTCTCATGTTTTGTCGGGCTCAAGAAAAATAAACGGCAAAGAACAATCCTTTCTCCGTTTTTTTTGCTAAAAGCTAAGTCATGCTGGAGCTAAATGCTAATGCTAAGCGGGCCTATAAGCTAACTGAGGCTATCCTAGCACAGCCCGCTAGCGAGTCCATAGACATTGAGGCGTATCACGCACAACATGAGGCGAACGCGAACGCGGCACGACGTATGATGATGCAATAACATCGAAGCAAGGGGGCCGGAGAGGAGAGAGACGACGCACACGCGATGACCTGCGAACCGAGCCACGCCGCTGAGACCAGTCCAGGTGCAGCGTCAGCTAAACCGCAACACGGACGGCTGCTGATGAAGGTGACGGCTTCGTGTTTACGTTTACAAAATCAATAACAGTTTAATAACAGAAAGCTGGAGGCTGGAGACGGAGGACAACAGGAGGCTGCGTGGATGTTCGGGACTGCGGGACCTGTCCGGTTTGATGGACCGTGCACCGACAGTGGTCTTCGGACCGCTGTCCCAACCCTTTCACCCCTAACCAGCCAGTGCCTCGCCGGTCTGGGTCCTGTCTTCGCTGGACGTCTGTGCGGTCCCCGATGTTCCTGTCCCTAAGCCTAACCACAGAGGTTTTAAGCCCTAATCACAACCACAGTGACTCACCTGCAATCCACTAACATGGACTATTTCATACTTTAATATGTATTCCTGCTATTAGGATTCTTCATCTGTGTGTACAATACTGTTTGCAATTATTTAAGAGACAAAGTTAACTCCCAGAATGTTATGCATATTTATATACAGGACGTAGCTCAAAATGAAGCACAATTTGATTCCTAGTAATGTTTGCAACTCTGGTGAAGGTATGACAAATGTATAATTATTATAATGCACTGTATTGATAACGCCAATAGGGATGACTTTATGCTTGAAGGCAACATTGAAGGGCAATGGACCCATTCTTCAGTGGTTTGTATCTTATCAGTGTGGTTTTAGATGAGACACCGGAAGGTGACCGGATGTCGTCATACCCAGCTGTATTATCATTGGCTCCGCTTCTTCTTCTCTCTCTCTCTCCTGGACCGTTGGTGGAGTAACATCTCCCCGTCCTTGGCTCCCGTTATGTAGCCGCTAACTGCTGTTTATTGTCCCTGAAGAAGACCTAAACCTGGTCGAAACGTTGGATGTACAGTAAGACGATTCTCATGTTTTGTCGGGCTCAAGAAAAATAAACGGCAAAGAACAATCCTTTCTCCGTTTTTTTTGCTAAAAGCTAAGTCATGCTGGAGCTAAATGCTAATGCTAAGCGGGCCTATAAGCTAACTGAGGCTATCCTAGCACAGCCCGCTAGCGAGTCCATAGACATTGAGGCGTATCACGCACAACATGAGGCGAACGCGAACGCGGCACGACGTATGATGATGCAATAACATCGAAGCAAGGGGGCCGGAGAGGAGAGAGACGACGCACACGCGATGACCTGCGAACCGAGCCACGCCGCTGAGACCAGTCCAGGTGCAGCGTCAGCTAAACCGCAACACGGACGGCTGCTGATGAAGGTGACGGCTTCGTGTTTACGTTTACAAAATCAATAACAGTTTAATAACAGAAAGCTGGAGGCTGGAGACGGAGGACAACAGGAGGCTGCGTGGATGTTCGGGACTGCGGGACCTGTCCGGTTTGATGGACCGTGCACCGACAGTGGTCTTCGGACCGCTGTCCCAACCCTTTCACCCCTAACCAGCCAGTGCCTCGCCGGTCTGGGTCCTGTCTTCGCTGGACGTCTGTGCGGTCCCCGATGTTCCTGTCCCTAAGCCTAACCACAGAGGTTTTAAGCCCTAATCACAACCACAGTGACTCACCTGCAATCCACTAACATGGACTATTTCATACTTTAATATGTATTCCTGCTATTAGGATTCTTCATCTGTGTGTACAATACTGTTTGCAATTATTTAAGAGACAAAGTTAACTCCCAGAATGTTATGCATATTTATATACAGGACGTAGCTCAAAATGAAGCACAATTTGATTCCTAGTAATGTTTGCAACTCTGGTGAAGGTATGACAAATGTATAATTATTATAATGCACTGTATTGATAACGCCAATAGGGATGACTTTATGCTTGAAGGCAACATTGAAGGGCAATGGACCCATTCTTCAGTGGTTTGTATCTTATCAGTGTGGTTTTAGATGAGACACCGGAAGGTGACCGGATGTCGTCATACCCAGCTGTATTATCATTGGCTCCGCTTCTTCTTCTCTCTCTCTCTCCTGGACCGTTGGTGGAGTAACATCTCCCCGTCCTTGGCTCCCGTTATGTAGCCGCTAACTGCTGTTTATTGTCCCTGAAGAAGACCTAAACCTGGTCGAAACGTTGGATGTACAGTAAGACGATTCTCATGTTTTGTCGGGCTCAAGAAAAATAAACGGCAAAGAACAATCCTTTCTCCGTTTTTTTTGCTAAAAGCTAAGTCATGCTGGAGCTAAATGCTAATGCTAAGCGGGCCTATAAGCTAACTGAGGCTATCCTAGCACAGCCCGCTAGCGAGTCCATAGACATTGAGGCGTATCACGCACAACATGAGGCGAACGCGAACGCGGCACGACGTATGATGATGCAATAACATCGAAGCAAGGGGGCCGGAGAGGAGAGAGACGACGCACACGCGATGACCTGCGAACCGAGCCACGCCGCTGAGACCAGTCCAGGTGCAGCGTCAGCTAAACCGCAACACGGACGGCTGCTGATGAAGGTGACGGCTTCGTGTTTACGTTTACAAAATCAATAACAGTTTAATAACAGAAAGCTGGAGGCTGGAGACGGAGGACAACAGGAGGCTGCGTGGATGTTCGGGACTGCGGGACCTGTCCGGTTTGATGGACCGTGCACCGACAGTGGTCTTCGGACCGCTGTCCCAACCCTTTCACCCCTAACCAGCCAGTGCCTCGCCGGTCTGGGTCCTGTCTTCGCTGGACGTCTGTGCGGTCCCCGATGTTCCTGTCCCTAAGCCTAACCACAGAGGTTTTAAGCCCTAATCACAACCACAGTGACTCACCTGCAATCCACTAACATGGACTATTTCATACTTTAATATGTATTCCTGCTATTAGGATTCTTCATCTGTGTGTACAATACTGTTTGCAATTATTTAAGAGACAAAGTTAACTCCCAGAATGTTATGCATATTTATATACAGGACGTAGCTCAAAATGAAGCACAATTTGATTCCTAGTAATGTTTGCAACTCTGGTGAAGGTATGACAAATGTATAATTATTATAATGCACTGTATTGATAACGCCAATAGGGATGACTTTATGCTTGAAGGCAACATTGAAGGGCAATGGACCCATTCTTCAGTGGTTTGTATCTTATCAGTGTGGTTTTAGATGAGACACCGGAAGGTGACCGGATGTCGTCATACCCAGCTGTATTATCATTGGCTCCGCTTCTTCTTCTCTCTCTCTCTCCTGGACCGTTGGTGGAGTAACATCTCCCCGTCCTTGGCTCCCGTTATGTAGCCGCTAACTGCTGTTTATTGTCCCTGAAGAAGACCTAAACCTGGTCGAAACGTTGGATGTACAGTAAGACGATTCTCATGTTTTGTCGGGCTCAAGAAAAATAAACGGCAAAGAACAATCCTTTCTCCGTTTTTTTTGCTAAAAGCTAAGTCATGCTGGAGCTAAATGCTAATGCTAAGCGGGCCTATAAGCTAACTGAGGCTATCCTAGCACAGCCCGCTAGCGAGTCCATAGACATTGAGGCGTATCACGCACAACATGAGGCGAACGCGAACGCGGCACGACGTATGATGATGCAATAACATCGAAGCAAGGGGGCCGGAGAGGAGAGAGACGACGCACACGCGATGACCTGCGAACCGAGCCACGCCGCTGAGACCAGTCCAGGTGCAGCGTCAGCTAAACCGCAACACGGACGGCTGCTGATGAAGGTGACGGCTTCGTGTTTACGTTTACAAAATCAATAACAGTTTAATAACAGAAAGCTGGAGGCTGGAGACGGAGGACAACAGGAGGCTGCGTGGATGTTCGGGACTGCGGGACCTGTCCGGTTTGATGGACCGTGCACCGACAGTGGTCTTCGGACCGCTGTCCCAACCCTTTCACCCCTAACCAGCCAGTGCCTCGCCGGTCTGGGTCCTGTCTTCGCTGGACGTCTGTGCGGTCCCCGATGTTCCTGTCCCTAAGCCTAACCACAGAGGTTTTAAGCCCTAATCACAACCACAGTGACTCACCTGCAATCCACTAACATGGACTATTTCATACTTTAATATGTATTCCTGCTATTAGGATTCTTCATCTGTGTGTACAATACTGTTTGCAATTATTTAAGAGACAAAGTTAACTCCCAGAATGTTATGCATATTTATATACAGGACGTAGCTCAAAATGAAGCACAATTTGATTCCTAGTAATGTTTGCAACTCTGGTGAAGGTATGACAAATGTATAATTATTATAATGCACTGTATTGATAACGCCAATAGGGATGACTTTATGCTTGAAGGCAACATTGAAGGGCAATGGACCCATTCTTCAGTGGTTTGTATCTTATCAGTGTGGTTTTAGATGAGACACCGGAAGGTGACCGGATGTCGTCATACCCAGCTGTATTATCATTGGCTCCGCTTCTTCTTCTCTCTCTCTCTCCTGGACCGTTGGTGGAGTAACATCTCCCCGTCCTTGGCTCCCGTTATGTAGCCGCTAACTGCTGTTTATTGTCCCTGAAGAAGACCTAAACCTGGTCGAAACGTTGGATGTACAGTAAGACGATTCTCATGTTTTGTCGGGCTCAAGAAAAATAAACGGCAAAGAACAATCCTTTCTCCGTTTTTTTTGCTAAAAGCTAAGTCATGCTGGAGCTAAATGCTAATGCTAAGCGGGCCTATAAGCTAACTGAGGCTATCCTAGCACAGCCCGCTAGCGAGTCCATAGACATTGAGGCGTATCACGCACAACATGAGGCGAACGCGAACGCGGCACGACGTATGATGATGCAATAACATCGAAGCAAGGGGGCCGGAGAGGAGAGAGACGACGCACACGCGATGACCTGCGAACCGAGCCACGCCGCTGAGACCAGTCCAGGTGCAGCGTCAGCTAAACCGCAACACGGACGGCTGCTGATGAAGGTGACGGCTTCGTGTTTACGTTTACAAAATCAATAACAGTTTAATAACAGAAAGCTGGAGGCTGGAGACGGAGGACAACAGGAGGCTGCGTGGATGTTCGGGACTGCGGGACCTGTCCGGTTTGATGGACCGTGCACCGACAGTGGTCTTCGGACCGCTGTCCCAACCCTTTCACCCCTAACCAGCCAGTGCCTCGCCGGTCTGGGTCCTGTCTTCGCTGGACGTCTGTGCGGTCCCCGATGTTCCTGTCCCTAAGCCTAACCACAGAGGTTTTAAGCCCTAATCACAACCACAGTGACTCACCTGCAATCCACTAACATGGACTATTTCATACTTTAATATGTATTCCTGCTATTAGGATTCTTCATCTGTGTGTACAATACTGTTTGCAATTATTTAAGAGACAAAGTTAACTCCCAGAATGTTATGCATATTTATATACAGGACGTAGCTCAAAATGAAGCACAATTTGATTCCTAGTAATGTTTGCAACTCTGGTGAAGGTATGACAAATGTATAATTATTATAATGCACTGTATTGATAACGCCAATAGGGATGACTTTATGCTTGAAGGCAACATTGAAGGGCAATGGACCCATTCTTCAGTGGTTTGTATCTTATCAGTGTGGTTTTAGATGAGACACCGGAAGGTGACCGGATGTCGTCATACCCAGCTGTATTATCATTGGCTCCGCTTCTTCTTCTCTCTCTCTCTCCTGGACCGTTGGTGGAGTAACATCTCCCCGTCCTTGGCTCCCGTTATGTAGCCGCTAACTGCTGTTTATTGTCCCTGAAGAAGACCTAAACCTGGTCGAAACGTTGGATGTACAGTAAGACGATTCTCATGTTTTGTCGGGCTCAAGAAAAATAAACGGCAAAGAACAATCCTTTCTCCGTTTTTTTTGCTAAAAGCTAAGTCATGCTGGAGCTAAATGCTAATGCTAAGCGGGCCTATAAGCTAACTGAGGCTATCCTAGCACAGCCCGCTAGCGAGTCCATAGACATTGAGGCGTATCACGCACAACATGAGGCGAACGCGAACGCGGCACGACGTATGATGATGCAATAACATCGAAGCAAGGGGGCCGGAGAGGAGAGAGACGACGCACACGCGATGACCTGCGAACCGAGCCACGCCGCTGAGACCAGTCCAGGTGCAGCGTCAGCTAAACCGCAACACGGACGGCTGCTGATGAAGGTGACGGCTTCGTGTTTACGTTTACAAAATCAATAACAGTTTAATAACAGAAAGCTGGAGGCTGGAGACGGAGGACAACAGGAGGCTGCGTGGATGTTCGGGACTGCGGGACCTGTCCGGTTTGATGGACCGTGCACCGACAGTGGTCTTCGGACCGCTGTCCCAACCCTTTCACCCCTAACCAGCCAGTGCCTCGCCGGTCTGGGTCCTGTCTTCGCTGGACGTCTGTGCGGTCCCCGATGTTCCTGTCCCTAAGCCTAACCACAGAGGTTTTAAGCCCTAATCACAACCACAGTGACTCACCTGCAATCCACTAACATGGACTATTTCATACTTTAATATGTATTCCTGCTATTAGGATTCTTCATCTGTGTGTACAATACTGTTTGCAATTATTTAAGAGACAAAGTTAACTCCCAGAATGTTATGCATATTTATATACAGGACGTAGCTCAAAATGAAGCACAATTTGATTCCTAGTAATGTTTGCAACTCTGGTGAAGGTATGACAAATGTATAATTATTATAATGCACTGTATTGATAACGCCAATAGGGATGACTTTATGCTTGAAGGCAACATTGAAGGGCAATGGACCCATTCTTCAGTGGTTTGTATCTTATCAGTGTGGTTTTAGATGAGACACCGGAAGGTGACCGGATGTCGTCATACCCAGCTGTATTATCATTGGCTCCGCTTCTTCTTCTCTCTCTCTCTCCTGGACCGTTGGTGGAGTAACATCTCCCCGTCCTTGGCTCCCGTTATGTAGCCGCTAACTGCTGTTTATTGTCCCTGAAGAAGACCTAAACCTGGTCGAAACGTTGGATGTACAGTAAGACGATTCTCATGTTTTGTCGGGCTCAAGAAAAATAAACGGCAAAGAACAATCCTTTCTCCGTTTTTTTTGCTAAAAGCTAAGTCATGCTGGAGCTAAATGCTAATGCTAAGCGGGCCTATAAGCTAACTGAGGCTATCCTAGCACAGCCCGCTAGCGAGTCCATAGACATTGAGGCGTATCACGCACAACATGAGGCGAACGCGAACGCGGCACGACGTATGATGATGCAATAACATCGAAGCAAGGGGGCCGGAGAGGAGAGAGACGACGCACACGCGATGACCTGCGAACCGAGCCACGCCGCTGAGACCAGTCCAGGTGCAGCGTCAGCTAAACCGCAACACGGACGGCTGCTGATGAAGGTGACGGCTTCGTGTTTACGTTTACAAAATCAATAACAGTTTAATAACAGAAAGCTGGAGGCTGGAGACGGAGGACAACAGGAGGCTGCGTGGATGTTCGGGACTGCGGGACCTGTCCGGTTTGATGGACCGTGCACCGACAGTGGTCTTCGGACCGCTGTCCCAACCCTTTCACCCCTAACCAGCCAGTGCCTCGCCGGTCTGGGTCCTGTCTTCGCTGGACGTCTGTGCGGTCCCCGATGTTCCTGTCCCTAAGCCTAACCACAGAGGTTTTAAGCCCTAATCACAACCACAGTGACTCACCTGCAATCCACTAACATGGACTATTTCATACTTTAATATGTATTCCTGCTATTAGGATTCTTCATCTGTGTGTACAATACTGTTTGCAATTATTTAAGAGACAAAGTTAACTCCCAGAATGTTATGCATATTTATATACAGGACGTAGCTCAAAATGAAGCACAATTTGATTCCTAGTAATGTTTGCAACTCTGGTGAAGGTATGACAAATGTATAATTATTATAATGCACTGTATTGATAACGCCAATAGGGATGACTTTATGCTTGAAGGCAACATTGAAGGGCAATGGACCCATTCTTCAGTGGTTTGTATCTTATCAGTGTGGTTTTAGATGAGACACCGGAAGGTGACCGGATGTCGTCATACCCAGCTGTATTATCATTGGCTCCGCTTCTTCTTCTCTCTCTCTCTCCTGGACCGTTGGTGGAGTAACATCTCCCCGTCCTTGGCTCCCGTTATGTAGCCGCTAACTGCTGTTTATTGTCCCTGAAGAAGACCTAAACCTGGTCGAAACGTTGGATGTACAGTAAGACGATTCTCATGTTTTGTCGGGCTCAAGAAAAATAAACGGCAAAGAACAATCCTTTCTCCGTTTTTTTTGCTAAAAGCTAAGTCATGCTGGAGCTAAATGCTAATGCTAAGCGGGCCTATAAGCTAACTGAGGCTATCCTAGCACAGCCCGCTAGCGAGTCCATAGACATTGAGGCGTATCACGCACAACATGAGGCGAACGCGAACGCGGCACGACGTATGATGATGCAATAACATCGAAGCAAGGGGGCCGGAGAGGAGAGAGACGACGCACACGCGATGACCTGCGAACCGAGCCACGCCGCTGAGACCAGTCCAGGTGCAGCGTCAGCTAAACCGCAACACGGACGGCTGCTGATGAAGGTGACGGCTTCGTGTTTACGTTTACAAAATCAATAACAGTTTAATAACAGAAAGCTGGAGGCTGGAGACGGAGGACAACAGGAGGCTGCGTGGATGTTCGGGACTGCGGGACCTGTCCGGTTTGATGGACCGTGCACCGACAGTGGTCTTCGGACCGCTGTCCCAACCCTTTCACCCCTAACCAGCCAGTGCCTCGCCGGTCTGGGTCCTGTCTTCGCTGGACGTCTGTGCGGTCCCCGATGTTCCTGTCCCTAAGCCTAACCACAGAGGTTTTAAGCCCTAATCACAACCACAGTGACTCACCTGCAATCCACTAACATGGACTATTTCATACTTTAATATGTATTCCTGCTATTAGGATTCTTCATCTGTGTGTACAATACTGTTTGCAATTATTTAAGAGACAAAGTTAACTCCCAGAATGTTATGCATATTTATATACAGGACGTAGCTCAAAATGAAGCACAATTTGATTCCTAGTAATGTTTGCAACTCTGGTGAAGGTATGACAAATGTATAATTATTATAATGCACTGTATTGATAACGCCAATAGGGATGACTTTATGCTTGAAGGCAACATTGAAGGGCAATGGACCCATTCTTCAGTGGTTTGTATCTTATCAGTGTGGTTTTAGATGAGACACCGGAAGGTGACCGGATGTCGTCATACCCAGCTGTATTATCATTGGCTCCGCTTCTTCTTCTCTCTCTCTCTCCTGGACCGTTGGTGGAGTAACATCTCCCCGTCCTTGGCTCCCGTTATGTAGCCGCTAACTGCTGTTTATTGTCCCTGAAGAAGACCTAAACCTGGTCGAAACGTTGGATGTACAGTAAGACGATTCTCATGTTTTGTCGGGCTCAAGAAAAATAAACGGCAAAGAACAATCCTTTCTCCGTTTTTTTTGCTAAAAGCTAAGTCATGCTGGAGCTAAATGCTAATGCTAAGCGGGCCTATAAGCTAACTGAGGCTATCCTAGCACAGCCCGCTAGCGAGTCCATAGACATTGAGGCGTATCACGCACAACATGAGGCGAACGCGAACGCGGCACGACGTATGATGATGCAATAACATCGAAGCAAGGGGGCCGGAGAGGAGAGAGACGACGCACACGCGATGACCTGCGAACCGAGCCACGCCGCTGAGACCAGTCCAGGTGCAGCGTCAGCTAAACCGCAACACGGACGGCTGCTGATGAAGGTGACGGCTTCGTGTTTACGTTTACAAAATCAATAACAGTTTAATAACAGAAAGCTGGAGGCTGGAGACGGAGGACAACAGGAGGCTGCGTGGATGTTCGGGACTGCGGGACCTGTCCGGTTTGATGGACCGTGCACCGACAGTGGTCTTCGGACCGCTGTCCCAACCCTTTCACCCCTAACCAGCCAGTGCCTCGCCGGTCTGGGTCCTGTCTTCGCTGGACGTCTGTGCGGTCCCCGATGTTCCTGTCCCTAAGCCTAACCACAGAGGTTTTAAGCCCTAATCACAACCACAGTGACTCACCTGCAATCCACTAACATGGACTATTTCATACTTTAATATGTATTCCTGCTATTAGGATTCTTCATCTGTGTGTACAATACTGTTTGCAATTATTTAAGAGACAAAGTTAACTCCCAGAATGTTATGCATATTTATATACAGGACGTAGCTCAAAATGAAGCACAATTTGATTCCTAGTAATGTTTGCAACTCTGGTGAAGGTATGACAAATGTATAATTATTATAATGCACTGTATTGATAACGCCAATAGGGATGACTTTATGCTTGAAGGCAACATTGAAGGGCAATGGACCCATTCTTCAGTGGTTTGTATCTTATCAGTGTGGTTTTAGATGAGACACCGGAAGGTGACCGGATGTCGTCATACCCAGCTGTATTATCATTGGCTCCGCTTCTTCTTCTCTCTCTCTCTCCTGGACCGTTGGTGGAGTAACATCTCCCCGTCCTTGGCTCCCGTTATGTAGCCGCTAACTGCTGTTTATTGTCCCTGAAGAAGACCTAAACCTGGTCGAAACGTTGGATGTACAGTAAGACGATTCTCATGTTTTGTCGGGCTCAAGAAAAATAAACGGCAAAGAACAATCCTTTCTCCGTTTTTTTTGCTAAAAGCTAAGTCATGCTGGAGCTAAATGCTAATGCTAAGCGGGCCTATAAGCTAACTGAGGCTATCCTAGCACAGCCCGCTAGCGAGTCCATAGACATTGAGGCGTATCACGCACAACATGAGGCGAACGCGAACGCGGCACGACGTATGATGATGCAATAACATCGAAGCAAGGGGGCCGGAGAGGAGAGAGACGACGCACACGCGATGACCTGCGAACCGAGCCACGCCGCTGAGACCAGTCCAGGTGCAGCGTCAGCTAAACCGCAACACGGACGGCTGCTGATGAAGGTGACGGCTTCGTGTTTACGTTTACAAAATCAATAACAGTTTAATAACAGAAAGCTGGAGGCTGGAGACGGAGGACAACAGGAGGCTGCGTGGATGTTCGGGACTGCGGGACCTGTCCGGTTTGATGGACCGTGCACCGACAGTGGTCTTCGGACCGCTGTCCCAACCCTTTCACCCCTAACCAGCCAGTGCCTCGCCGGTCTGGGTCCTGTCTTCGCTGGACGTCTGTGCGGTCCCCGATGTTCCTGTCCCTAAGCCTAACCACAGAGGTTTTAAGCCCTAATCACAACCACAGTGACTCACCTGCAATCCACTAACATGGACTATTTCATACTTTAATATGTATTCCTGCTATTAGGATTCTTCATCTGTGTGTACAATACTGTTTGCAATTATTTAAGAGACAAAGTTAACTCCCAGAATGTTATGCATATTTATATACAGGACGTAGCTCAAAATGAAGCACAATTTGATTCCTAGTAATGTTTGCAACTCTGGTGAAGGTATGACAAATGTATAATTATTATAATGCACTGTATTGATAACGCCAATAGGGATGACTTTATGCTTGAAGGCAACATTGAAGGGCAATGGACCCATTCTTCAGTGGTTTGTATCTTATCAGTGTGGTTTTAGATGAGACACCGGAAGGTGACCGGATGTCGTCATACCCAGCTGTATTATCATTGGCTCCGCTTCTTCTTCTCTCTCTCTCTCCTGGACCGTTGGTGGAGTAACATCTCCCCGTCCTTGGCTCCCGTTATGTAGCCGCTAACTGCTGTTTATTGTCCCTGAAGAAGACCTAAACCTGGTCGAAACGTTGGATGTACAGTAAGACGATTCTCATGTTTTGTCGGGCTCAAGAAAAATAAACGGCAAAGAACAATCCTTTCTCCGTTTTTTTTGCTAAAAGCTAAGTCATGCTGGAGCTAAATGCTAATGCTAAGCGGGCCTATAAGCTAACTGAGGCTATCCTAGCACAGCCCGCTAGCGAGTCCATAGACATTGAGGCGTATCACGCACAACATGAGGCGAACGCGAACGCGGCACGACGTATGATGATGCAATAACATCGAAGCAAGGGGGCCGGAGAGGAGAGAGACGACGCACACGCGATGACCTGCGAACCGAGCCACGCCGCTGAGACCAGTCCAGGTGCAGCGTCAGCTAAACCGCAACACGGACGGCTGCTGATGAAGGTGACGGCTTCGTGTTTACGTTTACAAAATCAATAACAGTTTAATAACAGAAAGCTGGAGGCTGGAGACGGAGGACAACAGGAGGCTGCGTGGATGTTCGGGACTGCGGGACCTGTCCGGTTTGATGGACCGTGCACCGACAGTGGTCTTCGGACCGCTGTCCCAACCCTTTCACCCCTAACCAGCCAGTGCCTCGCCGGTCTGGGTCCTGTCTTCGCTGGACGTCTGTGCGGTCCCCGATGTTCCTGTCCCTAAGCCTAACCACAGAGGTTTTAAGCCCTAATCACAACCACAGTGACTCACCTGCAATCCACTAACATGGACTATTTCATACTTTAATATGTATTCCTGCTATTAGGATTCTTCATCTGTGTGTACAATACTGTTTGCAATTATTTAAGAGACAAAGTTAACTCCCAGAATGTTATGCATATTTATATACAGGACGTAGCTCAAAATGAAGCACAATTTGATTCCTAGTAATGTTTGCAACTCTGGTGAAGGTATGACAAATGTATAATTATTATAATGCACTGTATTGATAACGCCAATAGGGATGACTTTATGCTTGAAGGCAACATTGAAGGGCAATGGACCCATTCTTCAGTGGTTTGTATCTTATCAGTGTGGTTTTAGATGAGACACCGGAAGGTGACCGGATGTCGTCATACCCAGCTGTATTATCATTGGCTCCGCTTCTTCTTCTCTCTCTCTCTCCTGGACCGTTGGTGGAGTAACATCTCCCCGTCCTTGGCTCCCGTTATGTAGCCGCTAACTGCTGTTTATTGTCCCTGAAGAAGACCTAAACCTGGTCGAAACGTTGGATGTACAGTAAGACGATTCTCATGTTTTGTCGGGCTCAAGAAAAATAAACGGCAAAGAACAATCCTTTCTCCGTTTTTTTTGCTAAAAGCTAAGTCATGCTGGAGCTAAATGCTAATGCTAAGCGGGCCTATAAGCTAACTGAGGCTATCCTAGCACAGCCCGCTAGCGAGTCCATAGACATTGAGGCGTATCACGCACAACATGAGGCGAACGCGAACGCGGCACGACGTATGATGATGCAATAACATCGAAGCAAGGGGGCCGGAGAGGAGAGAGACGACGCACACGCGATGACCTGCGAACCGAGCCACGCCGCTGAGACCAGTCCAGGTGCAGCGTCAGCTAAACCGCAACACGGACGGCTGCTGATGAAGGTGACGGCTTCGTGTTTACGTTTACAAAATCAATAACAGTTTAATAACAGAAAGCTGGAGGCTGGAGACGGAGGACAACAGGAGGCTGCGTGGATGTTCGGGACTGCGGGACCTGTCCGGTTTGATGGACCGTGCACCGACAGTGGTCTTCGGACCGCTGTCCCAACCCTTTCACCCCTAACCCTAACCCTAACCCTAACCCTGACCCTAACCCTAACCCTAACCCTAACCCTAACCCTAACCCCCTAACCCTAACCCTAACCCTAACCCTAACCCTAACCCTAACCCTAACCCTAACCCTAACCCTAACCCTAACCCTAACCCTAACCCTAACCCTAACCCTAACCCTAACCCAACCCTAACCCTAACCCTAACCCTAACCCTAACCCTAACCCCTAACCCTAACCCTAACCCTAACCCTAACCCTAACCCTAACCCTAACCCTAACCCTAACCCAGCTCTATTATCATTGGCTCCGCTTCTTCTTCTCTCTCTCTCTCCTGGACCGTTGGTGGAGTAACATCTCCCCGTCCTTGGCTCCCGTTATGTAGCCGCTAACTGCTGTTTATTGTCCCTGAAGAAGACCTAAACCTGGTCGAAACGTTGGATGTACAGTAAGACGATTCTCATGTTTTGTCGGGCTCAAGAAAAATAAACGGCAAAGAACAATCCTTTCTCCGTTTTTTTTGCTAAAAGCTAAGTCATGCTGGAGCTAAATGCTAATGCTAAGCGGGCCCATAAGCTAACTGAGGCTATCCTAGCACAGCCCGCTAGCGAGTCCATAGACATTGAGGCGTACTACGCACAACATGAGGCGAACGCGAATGCGGCACGACGTATGACGATGCAATAACATCGAAGCAAGGGGACCGGAGAGAGGAGAGAGACGACGCACACACGATGACCTGCTAACCGAGCCACGCCGCTGAGACCGCTCCAGGTGCAGCGTCAGCTAAACCGCAACACGGACGGCTGCTGATGAAGGTGACGGCTTCGTGTTTACTTTTAACAAATAAATAACAGTTTAATAATAGAAAACTGGAGGCTGGAGACGGAGGACAACAGGAGGCTGCGTGGATGTTCGGGACTGCGGGACCTGTCCGGTTTGATGGACCGTGCACCGACAGTGGTCTTCGGACCGCTGTCCCAACCCTTTCACCCCTAACCAGCCAGTGCCTCGCCGGTCTGGGTCCTGTCTTCGCTGGACGTCTGTGCGGTCCCCGATGTTCCTGTCCCTAAGCCTAACCACAGAGGTTTTAAGCCCTAATCACAACCACAGTGACTCACCTGCAATCCACTAACATGGACTATTTCATACTTTAATATGTATTCCTGCTATTAGGATTCTTCATCTGTGTGTACAATACTGTTTGCAATTATTTAAGAGACAAAGTTAACTCCCAGAATGTTATGCATATTTATATACAGGACGTAGCTCAAAATGAAGCACAATTTGATTCCTAGTAATGTTTGCAACTCTGGTGAAGGTATGACAAATGTATAATTATTATAATGCACTGTATTGATAACGCCAATAGGGATGACTTTATGCTTGAAGGCAACATTGAAGGGCAATGGACCCATTCTTCAGTGGTTTGTATCTATCAGGGTGTTTTTAGATGAGACACCGGAAGGTGACCGGATGTCGTCATACCCAGCTCTATTATCATTGGCTCCGCTTCTTCTTCTCTCTCTCTCTCCTGGACCGTTGGTGGAGTAACATCTCCCCGTCCTTGGCTCCCGTTATGTAGCCGCTAACTGCTGTTTATTGTCCCTGAAGAAGACCTAAACCTGGTCGAAACGTTGGATGTACAGTAAGACGATTCTCATGTTTTGTCGGGCTCAAGAAAAATAAACGGCAAAGAACAATCCTTTCTCCGTTTTTTTTGCTAAAAGCTAAGTCATGCTGGAGCTAAATGCTAATGCTAAGCGGGCCCATAAGCTAACTGAGGCTATCCTAGCACAGCCCGCTAGCGAGTCCATAGACATTGAGGCGTACTACGCACAACATGAGGCGAACGCGAATGCGGCACGACGTATGACGATGCAATAACATCGAAGCAAGGGGACCGGAGAGAGGAGAGAGACGACGCACACACGATGACCTGCTAACCGAGCCACGCCGCTGAGACCGCTCCAGGTGCAGCGTCAGCTAAACCGCAACACGGACGGCTGCTGATGAAGGTGACGGCTTCGTGTTTACTTTTAACAAATAAATAACAGTTTAATAATAGAAAACTGGAGGCTGGAGACGGAGGACAACAGGAGGCTGCGTGGATGTTCGGGACTGCGGGACCTGTCCGGTTTGATGGACCGTGCACCGACAGTGGTCTTCGGACCGCTGTCCCAACCCTTTCACCCCTAACCAGCCAGTGCCTCGCCGGTCTGGGTCCTGTCTTCGCTGGACGTCTGTGCGGTCCCCGATGTTCCTGTCCCTAAGCCTAACCACAGAGGTTTTAAGCCCTAATCACAACCACAGTGACTCACCTGCAATCCACTAACATGGACTATTTCATACTTTAATATGTATTCCTGCTATTAGGATTCTTCATCTGTGTGTACAATACTGTTTGCAATTATTTAAGAGACAAAGTTAACTCCCAGAATGTTATGCATATTTATATACAGGACGTAGCTCAAAATGAAGCACAATTTGATTCCTAGTAATGTTTGCAACTCTGGTGAAGGTATGACAAATGTATAATTATTATAATGCACTGTATTGATAACGCCAATAGGGATGACTTTATGCTTGAAGGCAACATTGAAGGGCAATGGACCCATTCTTCAGTGGTTTGTATCTATCAGGGTGTTTTTAGATGAGACACCGGAAGGTGACCGGATGTCGTCATACCCAGCTCTATTATCATTGGCTCCGCTTCTTCTTCTCTCTCTCTCTCCTGGACCGTTGGTGGAGTAACATCTCCCCGTCCTTGGCTCCCGTTATGTAGCCGCTAACTGCTGTTTATTGTCCCTGAAGAAGACCTAAACCTGGTCGAAACGTTGGATGTACAGTAAGACGATTCTCATGTTTTGTCGGGCTCAAGAAAAATAAACGGCAAAGAACAATCCTTTCTCCGTTTTTTTTGCTAAAAGCTAAGTCATGCTGGAGCTAAATGCTAATGCTAAGCGGGCCCATAAGCTAACTGAGGCTATCCTAGCACAGCCCGCTAGCGAGTCCATAGACATTGAGGCGTACTACGCACAACATGAGGCGAACGCGAATGCGGCACGACGTATGACGATGCAATAACATCGAAGCAAGGGGACCGGAGAGAGGAGAGAGACGACGCACACACGATGACCTGCTAACCGAGCCACGCCGCTGAGACCGCTCCAGGTGCAGCGTCAGCTAAACCGCAACACGGACGGCTGCTGATGAAGGTGACGGCTTCGTGTTTACTTTTAACAAATAAATAACAGTTTAATAATAGAAAACTGGAGGCTGGAGACGGAGGACAACAGGAGGCTGCGTGGATGTTCGGGACTGCGGGACCTGTCCGGTTTGATGGACCGTGCACCGACAGTGGTCTTCGGACCGCTGTCCCAACCCTTTCACCCCTAACCAGCCAGTGCCTCGCCGGTCTGGGTCCTGTCTTCGCTGGACGTCTGTGCGGTCCCCGATGTTCCTGTCCCTAAGCCTAACCACAGAGGTTTTAAGCCCTAATCACAACCACAGTGACTCACCTGCAATCCACTAACATGGACTATTTCATACTTTAATATGTATTCCTGCTATTAGGATTCTTCATCTGTGTGTACAATACTGTTTGCAATTATTTAAGAGACAAAGTTAACTCCCAGAATGTTATGCATATTTATATACAGGACGTAGCTCAAAATGAAGCACAATTTGATTCCTAGTAATGTTTGCAACTCTGGTGAAGGTATGACAAATGTATAATTATTATAATGCACTGTATTGATAACGCCAATAGGGATGACTTTATGCTTGAAGGCAACATTGAAGGGCAATGGACCCATTCTTCAGTGGTTTGTATCTATCAGGGTGTTTTTAGATGAGACACCGGAAGGTGACCGGATGTCGTCATACCCAGCTCTATTATCATTGGCTCCGCTTCTTCTTCTCTCTCTCTCTCCTGGACCGTTGGTGGAGTAACATCTCCCCGTCCTTGGCTCCCGTTATGTAGCCGCTAACTGCTGTTTATTGTCCCTGAAGAAGACCTAAACCTGGTCGAAACGTTGGATGTACAGTAAGACGATTCTCATGTTTTGTCGGGCTCAAGAAAAATAAACGGCAAAGAACAATCCTTTCTCCGTTTTTTTTGCTAAAAGCTAAGTCATGCTGGAGCTAAATGCTAATGCTAAGCGGGCCCATAAGCTAACTGAGGCTATCCTAGCACAGCCCGCTAGCGAGTCCATAGACATTGAGGCGTACTACGCACAACATGAGGCGAACGCGAATGCGGCACGACGTATGACGATGCAATAACATCGAAGCAAGGGGACCGGAGAGAGGAGAGAGACGACGCACACACGATGACCTGCTAACCGAGCCACGCCGCTGAGACCGCTCCAGGTGCAGCGTCAGCTAAACCGCAACACGGACGGCTGCTGATGAAGGTGACGGCTTCGTGTTTACTTTTAACAAATAAATAACAGTTTAATAATAGAAAACTGGAGGCTGGAGACGGAGGACAACAGGAGGCTGCGTGGATGTTCGGGACTGCGGGACCTGTCCGGTTTGATGGACCGTGCACCGACAGTGGTCTTCGGACCGCTGTCCCAACCCTTTCACCCCTAACCAGCCAGTGCCTCGCCGGTCTGGGTCCTGTCTTCGCTGGACGTCTGTGCGGTCCCCGATGTTCCTGTCCCTAAGCCTAACCACAGAGGTTTTAAGCCCTAATCACAACCACAGTGACTCACCTGCAATCCACTAACATGGACTATTTCATACTTTAATATGTATTCCTGCTATTAGGATTCTTCATCTGTGTGTACAATACTGTTTGCAATTATTTAAGAGACAAAGTTAACTCCCAGAATGTTATGCATATTTATATACAGGACGTAGCTCAAAATGAAGCACAATTTGATTCCTAGTAATGTTTGCAACTCTGGTGAAGGTATGACAAATGTATAATTATTATAATGCACTGTATTGATAACGCCAATAGGGATGACTTTATGCTTGAAGGCAACATTGAAGGGCAATGGACCCATTCTTCAGTGGTTTGTATCTTATCAGTGTGGTTTTAGATGAGACACCGGAAGGTGACCGGATGTCGTCATACCCAGCTGTATTATCATTGGCTCCGCTTCTTCTTCTCTCTCTCTCTCCTGGACCGTTGGTGGAGTAACATCTCCCCGTCCTTGGCTCCCGTTATGTAGCCGCTAACTGCTGTTTATTGTCCCTGAAGAAGACCTAAACCTGGTCGAAACGTTGGATGTACAGTAAGACGATTCTCATGTTTTGTCGGGCTCAAGAAAAATAAACGGCAAAGAACAATCCTTTCTCCGTTTTTTTTGCTAAAAGCTAAGTCATGCTGGAGCTAAATGCTAATGCTAAGCGGGCCCATAAGCTAACTGAGGCTATCCTAGCACAGCCCGCTAGCGAGTCCATAGACATTGAGGCGTACTACGCACAACATGAGGCGAACGCGAATGCGGCACGACGTATGACGATGCAATAACATCGAAGCAAGGGGACCGGAGAGAGGAGAGAGACGACGCACACACGATGACCTGCTAACCGAGCCACGCCGCTGAGACCGCTCCAGAAAGCTGGAGGCTGGAGACGGAGGACAACAGGAGGCTGCGTGGATGTTCGGGACTGCGGGACCTGTCCGGTTTGATGGACCGTGCACCGACAGTGGTCTTCGGACCGCTGTCCCAACCCTTTCACCCCTAACCAGCCAGTGCCTCGCCGGTCTGGGTCCTGTCTTCGCTGGACGTCTGTGCGGTCCCCGATGTTCCTGTCCCTAAGCCTAACCACAGAGGTTTTAAGCCCTAATCACAACCACAGTGACTCACCTGCAATCCACTAACATGGACTATTTCATACTTTAATATGTATTCCTGCTATTAGGATTCTTCATCTGTGTGTACAATACTGTTTGCAATTATTTAAGAGACAAAGTTAACTCCCAGAATGTTATGCATATTTATATACAGGACGTAGCTCAAAATGAAGCACAATTTGATTCCTAGTAATGTTTGCAACTCTGGTGAAGGTATGACAAATGTATAATTATTATAATGCACTGTATTGATAACGCCAATAGGGATGACTTTATGCTTGAAGGCAACATTGAAGGGCAATGGACCCATTCTTCAGTGGTTTGTATCTTATCAGTGTGGTTTTAGATGAGACACCGGAAGGTGACCGGATGTCGTCATACCCAGCTGTATTATCATTGGCTCCGCTTCTTCTTCTCTCTCTCTCTCCTGGACCGTTGGTGGAGTAACATCTCCCCGTCCTTGGCTCCCGTTATGTAGCCGCTAACTGCTGTTTATTGTCCCTGAAGAAGACCTAAACCTGGTCGAAACGTTGGATGTACAGTAAGACGATTCTCATGTTTTGTCGGGCTCAAGAAAAATAAACGGCAAAGAACAATCCTTTCTCCGTTTTTTTTGCTAAAAGCTAAGTCATGCTGGAGCTAAATGCTAATGCTAAGCGGGCCCATAAGCTAACTGAGGCTATCCTAGCACAGCCCGCTAGCGAGTCCATAGACATTGAGGCGTACTACGCACAACATGAGGCGAACGCGAATGCGGCACGACGTATGACGATGCAATAACATCGAAGCAAGGGGACCGGAGAGAGGAGAGAGACGACGCACACACGATGACCTGCTAACCGAGCCACGCCGCTGAGACCGCTCCAGAAAGCTGGAGGCTGGAGACGGAGGACAACAGGAGGCTGCGTGGATGTTCGGGACTGCGGGACCTGTCCGGTTTGATGGACCGTGCACCGACAGTGGTCTTCGGACCGCTGTCCCAACCCTTTCACCCCTAACCAGCCAGTGCCTCGCCGGTCTGGGTCCTGTCTTCGCTGGACGTCTGTGCGGTCCCCGATGTTCCTGTCCCTAAGCCTAACCACAGAGGTTTTAAGCCCTAATCACAACCACAGTGACTCACCTGCAATCCACTAACATGGACTATTTCATACTTTAATATGTATTCCTGCTATTAGGATTCTTCATCTGTGTGTACAATACTGTTTGCAATTATTTAAGAGACAAAGTTAACTCCCAGAATGTTATGCATATTTATATACAGGACGTAGCTCAAAATGAAGCACAATTTGATTCCTAGTAATGTTTGCAACTCTGGTGAAGGTATGACAAATGTATAATTATTATAATGCACTGTATTGATAACGCCAATAGGGATGACTTTATGCTTGAAGGCAACATTGAAGGGCAATGGACCCATTCTTCAGTGGTTTGTATCTTATCAGTGTGGTTTTAGATGAGACACCGGAAGGTGACCGGATGTCGTCATACCCAGCTGTATTATCATTGGCTCCGCTTCTTCTTCTCTCTCTCTCTCCTGGACCGTTGGTGGAGTAACATCTCCCCGTCCTTGGCTCCCGTTATGTAGCCGCTAACTGCTGTTTATTGTCCCTGAAGAAGACCTAAACCTGGTCGAAACGTTGGATGTACAGTAAGACGATTCTCATGTTTTGTCGGGCTCAAGAAAAATAAACGGCAAAGAACAATCCTTTCTCCGTTTTTTTTGCTAAAAGCTAAGTCATGCTGGAGCTAAATGCTAATGCTAAGCGGGCCCATAAGCTAACTGAGGCTATCCTAGCACAGCCCGCTAGCGAGTCCATAGACATTGAGGCGTACTACGCACAACATGAGGCGAACGCGAATGCGGCACGACGTATGACGATGCAATAACATCGAAGCAAGGGGACCGGAGAGAGGAGAGAGACGACGCACACACGATGACCTGCTAACCGAGCCACGCCGCTGAGACCGCTCCAGAAAGCTGGAGGCTGGAGACGGAGGACAACAGGAGGCTGCGTGGATGTTCGGGACTGCGGGACCTGTCCGGTTTGATGGACCGTGCACCGACAGTGGTCTTCGGACCGCTGTCCCAACCCTTTCACCCCTAACCAGCCAGTGCCTCGCCGGTCTGGGTCCTGTCTTCGCTGGACGTCTGTGCGGTCCCCGATGTTCCTGTCCCTAAGCCTAACCACAGAGGTTTTAAGCCCTAATCACAACCACAGTGACTCACCTGCAATCCACTAACATGGACTATTTCATACTTTAATATGTATTCCTGCTATTAGGATTCTTCATCTGTGTGTACAATACTGTTTGCAATTATTTAAGAGACAAAGTTAACTCCCAGAATGTTATGCATATTTATATACAGGACGTAGCTCAAAATGAAGCACAATTTGATTCCTAGTAATGTTTGCAACTCTGGTGAAGGTATGACAAATGTATAATTATTATAATGCACTGTATTGATAACGCCAATAGGGATGACTTTATGCTTGAAGGCAACATTGAAGGGCAATGGACCCATTCTTCAGTGGTTTGTATCTTATCAGTGTGGTTTTAGATGAGACACCGGAAGGTGACCGGATGTCGTCATACCCAGCTGTATTATCATTGGCTCCGCTTCTTCTTCTCTCTCTCTCTCCTGGACCGTTGGTGGAGTAACATCTCCCCGTCCTTGGCTCCCGTTATGTAGCCGCTAACTGCTGTTTATTGTCCCTGAAGAAGACCTAAACCTGGTCGAAACGTTGGATGTACAGTAAGACGATTCTCATGTTTTGTCGGGCTCAAGAAAAATAAACGGCAAAGAACAATCCTTTCTCCGTTTTTTTTGCTAAAAGCTAAGTCATGCTGGAGCTAAATGCTAATGCTAAGCGGGCCCATAAGCTAACTGAGGCTATCCTAGCACAGCCCGCTAGCGAGTCCATAGACATTGAGGCGTACTACGCACAACATGAGGCGAACGCGAATGCGGCACGACGTATGACGATGCAATAACATCGAAGCAAGGGGACCGGAGAGAGGAGAGAGACGACGCACACACGATGACCTGCTAACCGAGCCACGCCGCTGAGACCGCTCCAGAAAGCTGGAGGCTGGAGACGGAGGACAACAGGAGGCTGCGTGGATGTTCGGGACTGCGGGACCTGTCCGGTTTGATGGACCGTGCACCGACAGTGGTCTTCGGACCGCTGTCCCAACCCTTTCACCCCTAACCCTAACCCTAACCCTAACCCCTAACCCTAACCCTAACCCTAACCCTAACCCTAACCCTAACCCTAACCCTAACCCCAACCCTAACCCTAACCCTAACCCTAACCCTAACCCCTAACCCTAACCCTAACCCTAACCCTAACCCTAAACCCTAACCCTCGGAGCCGGGCCTGACGATGGACCGTGCACTGACAGTGGTCTTAGGACCGCTGTCCCAACCCTTTAACCCCTAACCAGCCTGTGCCTCTTGGGTCTAGCCCCGGGGGTTCCCCCAATTGTTTATGCAGTCTCTCCATCACCTAGCCCTAAACACAACCACACAGTTTTCTATTGTGGGAGCGAGGCTGTGACCTAGTCAGGTCCCCTTCTCCTAAACACAACCACACAGTTTTCTATTGTTGGAGGGAGGCTGTGACCTAACCTGGTCCCCTTTTCCTAAACACAACATTAGTAAATGTATTATTTGCAAGCCTAATCTGGCCCTTTAATGCATGGATATAATAAAACAACACATTTTACAGCGGATTTATGACATCTCACTCCTTCACAAACCTTTATAGTTAAGTTATAATTTACTGACATGCATAGAATGCCTACCTGGTGTCATGCTATTATAATTCCATCACTTGTGTGTACAGGATTACAATCTGTTAAACAATGCTGACTCTTAGAAATGTATGCACTATTCTTTAAGGACGACGCTCTATTGAAGCACAATTACGGATCCACAGAAAGAAGCACGATTGAGAGTACGGCCAATATATTGTTTTATGATGTTTTGCACTGTGAACACAATAAGATGATGTGATATTTCAGTTTAATATTACTGACAGGCATTGAATACTAACTTTGTGTCATGCTTTGAAGGATTCCACCACTCATGTGTACAGGATTGTGATCGTTTTTATTTAAACAATGCTTATTCTTGACAATGTATACATAATTATAAATCCACGGGGATATGGACGGTCGAGAATAGGGCGAATATATTGTTTTAATGATGCAATACCTGCTAACGCTAAATATCACGATGTGGTGTGTTGAATGTGAGGTAAAATAGATCCAGCTGTGCCGGTCCGCACCTCCGATATCACTACGCCGCCGACTCACGTCATTTTCGCCAGCGTGTCCGGAGGGAAAGGAGTCCCCGGCACGAGCTCCGCTGTTTTGTTAAATGCACACTTTTTAAACCTGCCTGAAGAAGGTCTAGTTGAGACCGAAACGTTGCGGTGTTGTTTTGTGCTTGTTCCCATGTTCCTGCTGGAGAAAATAAACGGTAAAGAAAACCTTTTCGCCGATTTTTTTCTAAGCTAAGTGCTGTTGTGGCTAAGTTAGCCCAAAGCTAATGAGGCTAATCGAGCCCAACATGCGGTGAAATGCTAACAAAGATGGCGGAGCAACGAGTGAGCAGATTATGGACGTGAGCGAGCCGGGTGCCATGGGTGACTGCGAGGCTGCTGATGCTGAGGTGAGGAGCGCAGTTCTTCCGGTCCACATCACGGAGGGAGAAGGCACCTGCACCAGCACCACGGCTAAGGCGAGCAGAGGTACCCGGACCCGGACGGAGGTGATGACGCGACATCAAAGTGATGGAGAAAGCGGAGGCGCCATGTTTGTGGGTAACTGGGACTAAGGGAAACTTGATTCTGTGTTTACTTTTGGGTCCTCGGAGCCGGGCCTGACGATGGACCGTGCACTGACAGTGGTCTTAGGACCGCTGTCCCAACCCTAACCCTCGCTAACCCCCAGCCCACACTTAACCCTCGCTAACCCCCAGCCCACACTTAACCCCCGCTAACCCCCAGCCCACACTTAACCCCCGCTAACCCCCAGCCCACACTTAACCCCCGCTAACCCCCAGCCCACACTTAACCCCCGCTAACCCCCAGCCCACACTTAACCCCCGCTAACCCCCAGCCCACACTTAACCCCCGCTAACCCCCAGCCCACACTTAACCCCCGCTAACCCCCAGCCCACACTTAACCCCCGCTAACCCCCAGCCCACACTTAACCCCCGCTAACCCCCAGCCCACACTTAACCCCCGCTAACCCCCAGCCCACACTTAACCCCCGCTAACCCCCAGCCCACACTTAACCCCCGCTAACCCCCAGCCCACACTTAACCCCCGCTAACCCCCAGCCCACACTTAACCCCCGCTAACCCCCAGCCCACACTTAACCCCCGCTAACCCCCAGCCCACACTTAACCCCCGCTAACCCCCAGCCCACACTTAACCCCCGCTAACCCCCAGCCCACACTTAACCCCCGCTAACCCCCAGCCCACACTTAACCCCCGCTAACCCCCAGCCCACACTTAACCCCCGCTAACCCCCAGCCCACACTTAACCCCCGCTAACCCCCAGCCCACACTTAACCCCCGCTAACCCCCAGCCCACACTTAACCCCCGCTAACCCCCAGCCCACACTTAACCCCCGCTAACCCCCAGCCCACACTTAACCCCCGCTAACCCCCAGCCCACACTTAACCCCCGCTAACCCCCAGCCCACACTTAACCCCCGCTAACCCCCAGCCCACACTTAACCCCCGCTAACCCCCAGCCCACACTTAACCCCCGCTAACCCCCAGCCCACACTTAACCCCCGCTAACCCCCAGCCCACACTTAACCCCCGCTAACCCCCAGCCCACACTTAACCCCCGCTAACCCCCAGCCCACACTTAACCCCCGCTAACCCCCAGCCCACACTTAACCCCCGCTAACCCCCAGCCCACACTTAACCCCCGCTAACCCCCAGCCCACACTTAACCCCCGCTAACCCCCAGCCCACACTTAACCCCCGCTAACCCCCAGCCCACACTTAACCCCCGCTAACCCCCAGCCCACACTTAACCCCCGCTAACCCCCAGCCCACACTTAACCCCCGCTAACCCCCAGCCCACACTTAACCCCCGCTAACCCCCAGCCCACACTTAACCCCCGCTAACCCCCAGCCCACACTTAACCCCCGCTAACCCCCAGCCCACACTTAACCCCCGCTAACCCCCAGCCCACACTTAACCCCCGCTAACCCCCAGCCCACACTTAACCCCCGCTAACCCCCAGCCCACACTTAACCCCCGCTAACCCCCAGCCCACACTTAACCCCCGCTAACCCCCAGCCCACACTTAACCCCCGCTAACCCCCAGCCCACACTTAACCCCCGCTAACCCCCAGCCCACACTTAACCCCCGCTAACCCCCAGCCCACACTTAACCCCCGCTAACCCCCAGCCCACACTTAACCCCCGCTAACCCCCAGCCCACACTTAACCCCCGCTAACCCCCAGCCCACACTTAACCCCCGCTAACCCCCAGCCCACACTTAACCCCCGCTAACCCCCAGCCCACACTTAACCCCCGCTAACCCCCAGCCCACACTTAACCCCCGCTAACCCCCAGCCCACACTTAACCCCCGCTAACCCCCAGCCCACACTTAACCCCCGCTAACCCCCAGCCCACACTTAACCCCCGCTAACCCCCAGCCCACACTTAACCCCCGCTAACCCCCAGCCCACACTTAACCCCCGCTAACCCCCAGCCCACACTTAACCCCCGCTAACCCCCAGCCCACACTTAACCCCCGCTAACCCCCAGCCCACACTTAACCCCCGCTAACCCCCAGCCCACACTTAACCCCCGCTAACCCCCAGCCCACACTTAACCCCCGCTAACCCCCAGCCCACACTTAACCCCCGCTAACCCCCAGCCCACACTTAACCCCCGCTAACCCCCAGCCCACACTTAACCCCCGCTAACCCCCAGCCCACACTTAACCCCCGCTAACCCCCAGCCCACACTTAACCCCCGCTAACCCCCAGCCCACACTTAACCCCCGCTAACCCCCAGCCCACACTTAACCCCCGCTAACCCCCAGCCCACACTTAACCCCCGCTAACCCCCAGCCCACACTTAACCCCCGCTAACCCCCAGCCCACACTTAACCCCCGCTAACCCCCAGCCCACACTTAACCCCCGCTAACCCCCAGCCCACACTTAACCCCCGCTAACCCCCAGCCCACACTTAACCCCCGCTAACCCCCAGCCCACACTTAACCCCCGCTAACCCCCAGCCCACACTTAACCCCCGCTAACCCCCAGCCCACACTTAACCCCCGCTAACCCCCAGCCCACACTTAACCCCCGCTAACCCCCAGCCCACACTTAACCCCCGCTAACCCCCAGCCCACACTTAACCCCCGCTAACCCCCAGCCCACACTTAACCCCCGCTAACCCCCAGCCCACACTTAACCCCCGCTAACCCCCAGCCCACACTTAACCCCCGCTAACCCCCAGCCCACACTTAACCCCCGCTAACCCCCAGCCCACACTTAACCCCCGCTAACCCCCAGCCCACACTTAACCCCCGCTAACCCCCAGCCCACACTTAACCCCCGCTAACCCCCAGCCCACACTTAACCCCCGCTAACCCCCAGCCCACACTTAACCCCCGCTAACCCCCAGCCCACACTTAACCCCCGCTAACCCCCAGCCCACACTTAACCCCCGCTAACCCCCAGCCCACACTTAACCCCCGCTAACCCCCAGCCCACACTTAACCCCCGCTAACCCCCAGCCCACACTTAACCCCCGCTAACCCCCAGCCCACACTTAACCCCCGCTAACCCCCAGCCCACACTTAACCCCCGCTAACCCCCAGCCCACACTTAACCCCCGCTAACCCCCAGCCCACACTTAACCCCCGCTAACCCCCAGCCCACACTTAACCCCCGCTAACCCCCAGCCCACACTTAACCCCCGCTAACCCCCAGCCCACACTTAACCCCCGCTAACCCCCAGCCCACACTTAACCCCCGCTAACCCCCAGCCCACACTTAACCCCCGCTAACCCCCAGCCCACACTTAACCCCCGCTAACCCCCAGCCCACACTTAACCCCCGCTAACCCCCAGCCCACACTTAACCCCCGCTAACCCCCAGCCCACACTTAACCCCCGCTAACCCCCAGCCCACACTTAACCCCCGCTAACCCCCAGCCCACACTTAACCCCCGCTAACCCCCAGCCCACACTTAACCCCCGCTAACCCCCAGCCCACACTTAACCCCCGCTAACCCCCAGCCCACACTTAACCCCCGCTAACCCCCAGCCCACACTTAACCCCCGCTAACCCCCAGCCCACACTTAACCCCCGCTAACCCCCAGCCCACACTTAACCCCCGCTAACCCCCAGCCCACACTTAACCCCCGCTAACCCCCAGCCCACACTTAACCCCCGCTAACCCCCAGCCCACACTTAACCCCCGCTAACCCCCAGCCCACACTTAACCCCCGCTAACCCCCAGCCCACACTTAACCCCCGCTAACCCCCAGCCCACACTTAACCCCCGCTAACCCCCAGCCCACACTTAACCCCCGCTAACCCCCAGCCCACACTTAACCCCCGCTAACCCCCAGCCCACACTTAACCCCCGCTAACCCCCAGCCCACACTTAACCCCCGCTAACCCCCAGCCCACACTTAACCCCCGCTAACCCCCAGCCCACACTTAACCCCCGCTAACCCCCAGCCCACACTTAACCCCCGCTAACCCCCAGCCCACACTTAACCCCCGCTAACCCCCAGCCCACACTTAACCCCCGCTAACCCCCAGCCCACACTTAACCCCCGCTAACCCCCAGCCCACACTTAACCCCCGCTAACCCCCAGCCCACACTTAACCCCCGCTAACCCCCAGCCCACACTTAACCCCCGCTAACCCCCAGCCCACACTTAACCCCCGCTAACCCCCAGCCCACACTTAACCCCCGCTAACCCCCAGCCCACACTTAACCCCCGCTAACCCCCAGCCCACACTTAACCCCCGCTAACCCCCAGCCCACACTTAACCCCCGCTAACCCCCAGCCCACACTTAACCCCCGCTAACCCCCAGCCCACACTTAACCCCCGCTAACCCCCAGCCCACACTTAACCCCCGCTAACCCCCAGCCCACACTTAACCCCCGCTAACCCCCAGCCCACACTTAACCCCCGCTAACCCCCAGCCCACACTTAACCCCCGCTAACCCCCAGCCCACACTTAACCCCCGCTAACCCCCAGCCCACACTTAACCCCCGCTAACCCCCAGCCCACACTTAACCCCCGCTAACCCCAGCCCACACTTAACCCCCGCTAACCCCAGCCCACACTTAACCCCCGCTAACCCCAGCCCACACTTAACCCCCGCTAACCCCAGCCCACACTTAACCCCCGCTAACCCCAGCCCACACTTAACCCCCGCTAACCCCAGCCCACACTTAACCCCCGCTAACCCCAGCCCACACTTAACCCCCGCTAACCCCAGCCCACACTTAACCCCCGCTAACCCCAGCCCACACTTAACCCCCGCTAACCCCAGCCCACACTTAACCCCCGCTAACCCCAGCCCACACTTAACCCCCGCTAACCCCAGCCCACACTTAACCCCCGCTAACCCCAGCCCACACTTAACCCCCGCTAACCCCAGCCCACACTTAACCCCCGCTAACCCCAGCCCACACTTAACCCCCGCTAACCCCAGCCCACACTTAACCCCCGCTAACCCCAGCCCACACTTAACCCCCGCTAACCCCAGCCCACACTTAACCCCCGCTAACCCCAGCCCACACTTAACCCCCGCTAACCCCAGCCCACACTTAACCCCCGCTAACCCCAGCCCACACTTAACCCCCGCTAACCCCAGCCCACACTTAACCCCCGCTAACCCCAGCCCACACTTAACCCCCGCTAACCCCAGCCCACACTTAACCCCCGCTAACCCCAGCCCACACTTAACCCCCGCTAACCCCAGCCCACACTTAACCCCCGCTAACCCCAGCCCACACTTAACCCCCGCTAACCCCAGCCCACACTTAACCCCCGCTAACCCCAGCCCACACTTAACCCCCGCTAACCCCAGCCCACACTTAACCCCCGCTAACCCCAGCCCACACTTAACCCCCGCTAACCCCAGCCCACACTTAACCCCCGCTAACCCCAGCCCACACTTAACCCCCGCTAACCCCAGCCCACACTTAACCCCCGCTAACCCCAGCCCACACTTAACCCCCGCTAACCCTAGCCCACACTTAACCCCCGCTAACCCTAGCCCACACTTAACCCCCGCTAACCCTAGCCCACACTTAACCCCCGCTAACCCTAGCCCACACTTAACCCCCGCTAACCCTAGCCCACACTTAACCCCCGCTAACCCTAGCCCACACTTAACCCCCGCTAACCCTAGCCCACACTTAACCCCCGCTAACCCTAGCCCACACTTAACCCCCGCTAACCCTAGCCCACACTTAACCCCCGCTAACCCTAGCCCACACTTAACCCCCGCTAACCCTAGCCCACACTTAACCCCCGCTAACCCTAGCCCACACTTAACCCCCGCTAACCCTAGCCCACACTTAACCCCCGCTAACCCTAGCCCACACTTAACCCCCGCTAACCCTAGCCCACACTTAACCCCCGCTAACCCTAGCCCACACTTAACCCCCGCTAACCCTAGCCCACACTTAACCCCCGCTAACCCTAGCCCACACTTAACCCCCGCTAACCCTAGCCCACACTTAACCCCCGCTAACCCTAGCCCACACTTAACCCCCGCTAACCCTAGCCCACACTTAACCCCCGCTAACCCTAGCCCACACTTAACCCCCGCTAACCCTAGCCCACACTTAACCCCCGCTAACCCTAGCCCACACTTAACCCCCGCTAACCCTAGCCCACACTTAACCCCCGCTAACCCTAGCCCACACTTAACCCCCGCTAACCCTAGCCCACACTTAACCCCCGCTAACCCTAGCCCACACTTAACCCCCGCTAACCCTAGCCCACACTTAACCCCCGCTAACCCTAGCCCACACTTAACCCCCGCTAACCCTAGCCCACACTTAACCCCCGCTAACCCTAGCCCACACTTAACCCCCGCTAACCCTAGCCCACACTTAACCCCCGCTAACCCTAGCCCACACTTAACCCCCGCTAACCCTAGCCCACACTTAACCCCCGCTAACCCTAGCCCACACTTAACCCCCGCTAACCCTAGCCCACACTTAACCCCCGCTAACCCTAGCCCACACTTAACCCCCGCTAACCCTAGCCCACACTTAACCCCCGCTAACCCTAGCCCACACTTAACCCCCGCTAACCCTAGCCCACACTTAACCCCCGCTAACCCTAGCCCACACTTAACCCCCGCTAACCCTAGCCCACACTTAACCCCCGCTAACCCTAGCCCACACTTAACCCCCGCTAACCCTAGCCCACACTTAACCCCCGCTAACCCTAGCCCACACTTAACCCCCGCTAACCCTAGCCCACACTTAACCCCCGCTAACCCTAGCCCACACTTAACCCCCGCTAACCCTAGCCCACACTTAACCCCCGCTAACCCTAGCCCACACTTAACCCCCGCTAACCCTAGCCCACACTTAACCCCCGCTAACCCTAGCCCACACTTAACCCCCGCTAACCCTAGCCCACACTTAACCCCCGCTAACCCTAGCCCACACTTAACCCCCGCTAACCCTAGCCCACACTTAACCCCCGCTAACCCTAGCCCACACTTAACCCCCGCTAACCCTAGCCCACACTTAACCCCCGCTAACCCTAGCCCACACTTAACCCCCGCTAACCCTAGCCCACACTTAACCCCCGCTAACCCTAGCCCACACTTAACCCCCGCTAACCCTAGCCCACACTTAACCCCCGCTAACCCTAGCCCACACTTAACCCCCGCTAACCCTAGCCCACACTTAACCCCCGCTAACCCTAGCCCACACTTAACCCCCGCTAACCCTAGCCCACACTTAACCCCCGCTAACCCTAGCCCACACTTAACCCCCGCTAACCCTAGCCCACACTTAACCCCCGCTAACCCTAGCCCACACTTAACCCCCGCTAACCCTAGCCCACACTTAACCCCCGCTAACCCTAGCCCACACTTAACCCCCGCTAACCCTAGCCCACACTTAACCCCCGCTAACCCTAGCCCACACTTAACCCCCGCTAACCCTAGCCCACACTTAACCCCCGCTAACCCTAGCCCACACTTAACCCCCGCTAACCCTAGCCCACACTTAACCCCCGCTAACCCTAGCCCACACTTAACCCCCGCTAACCCTAGCCCACACTTAACCCCCGCTAACCCTAGCCCACACTTAACCCCCGCTAACCCTAGCCCACACTTAACCCCCGCTAACCCTAGCCCACACTTAACCCCCGCTAACCCTAGCCCACACTTAACCCCCGCTAACCCTAGCCCACACTTAACCCCCGCTAACCCTAGCCCACACTTAACCCCCGCTAACCCTAGCCCACACTTAACCCCCGCTAACCCTAGCCCACACTTAACCCCCGCTAACCCTAGCCCACACTTAACCCCCGCTAACCCTAGCCCACACTTAACCCCCGCTAACCCTAGCCCACACTTAACCCCCGCTAACCCTAGCCCACACTTAACCCCCGCTAACCCTAGCCCACACTTAACCCCCGCTAAAATAGTCTTACCTTCTGCCAAATCCTGTCAGCTGGTCGATGATTTGGAAAATCCTGTAGAAAGTTGTATTTATCGTCCTGCAAGAAATAACACTACATTACCCAACTCATCCATACAAGTCTTGAAACACTGACATGACCTCTTGCACCTGCAGGTTTACATTTAGCAATACACATTCCTAAAACATTGGCCAATGGAAAATGGTTAAAACAGAATAGTTCAGGACATGCAACCAAAGCCAAGAAGCACCGCAAGTTAACACATTATGCAATCGTACAGTTGCAAACAGTTTTCTAGACCTGTCACACAGCCTGCATGATAACCATTACTGGGAAAAAAAAAAAGTCTTACCCGTTACTCAAATCGCAAAGTTGGCAATTTCCACAGGAGGCTAAAGCTGCTTGCCCCTGAAGCAGGAGCCTGTTGTGTTCTCTGAATCGTCCTGTGTGGTAGCACAACAGTACTTTAGCAAACAGGAAATATTTAAACACCGACAAGAATGCATCTTTCACACTGAGAAAAAAGTAGAGAGACTGGATTAGTTCAGTACATATTCACAGCAGAGGCAGTTAACCAATCAACAGTCAGGCATTCTAACAGAACATTGTATTAGACTTCACACAGCCTGCATGACAAAAGCAGTACTGATAAAGGGTCTTGCCTCCAAATCATTCCGCTGGCAATTTTCACAGCAGGCTGAACTCACTTGGCCACTCCTAGGACCCCGAGGCAGGACTCTGTTGTCTTCTCTGGACCGTCCTGCGTGGAATCACAGAACTACTTTACCCAACGGGAATGTTTTCCGAACACTGATGGCAGATTTTTGCACATACAGGGAAACTGCAAATATTAAATGAAGCAATTAAAGAGGGTGGCATAGTTCAGGACATACAACTACATATTAGAAGATTCAGTTAACACATTATGCAACAGTCAGGCTCTTGACGGTTGGCAAGAGAACGTTTTATTAGACCTGAAAAAAGTCCTACCGTTCACTCAAGACTGCTGGTAATTTCTACTGCCACAGGAGGCTGAAACTGCTTGACCACTTCTGGGGATCCTCGAGGCAGTGGCGATCTCTGGACAGTCTGGCGTGAAATCACAACACTTTAGCAACTCATTCAGAAAAAAAAAAAATTGACAAGTTGGCATCTCCTTGCACACACGATAACATTTAGAAATACAAACACATTCTTAAACCATTGGCAAACAGCAAATTAAGGGTCCAAATCGTTCTGCAAGACAGACCGCTACATATTGGAAGAACAGAAACTCTGGCATGGAATACAATTAGACATTTTAGCAGAGCCACGACAAGCATTACAAAAACAATACCTGCATGAAGAGCTCAGGCCCCGCCCATCTGCTCCTCATAAGCCTCCTTTGATCTGGACTGTGCGGTCATTTAAAGTAGACAGTCCATAATCAGCAATTGCAGTGGTGTCCTACAAGATTCCAAAATACATTGACATTATATTAATCCACTTTCAATTATTTATACCCAGCTTCAACCGTAAAACATTTTTGCCGGAGAAAAAAAAAAAAAAAAGAAGTAACTCTAAAATCTTTAGCAACCCCCCCCATATGAGATATATTTTGCAAATAAACTCACTTTCAGTTAAAAGGACAATATATAGTCCTTACTACTGTCAAGTTTCGTGTGTTTTTCCTGATTAACCACGGCTCTGCCCAAACTTGAAAGAGCTTTCTCTCCGGTGGACGCAAAGGACAACTCGAGAACTGTTGATCCTTTATTCCTCTTAAGGGTGGTTTGGTGGATCGGACAAACAGAGCAGGTTGATGACCTTTCAAACAAAGCAAAACCCATGAATTAGTAGAGTACATTTCGATAATAACTTTCTTAAAGTAATAATAAATGCGACTGAATTCCCAAACCAAAATTATTCAGATAAACCTAGGATAAGTCTCCATTACTTAATTTAAATGACACATTTCACAAAGTAAAGCAAAGCATGAACAACAATAAATCATACTGTCCTACCAGTTGCGTCTCTGGGAGATTAGAAGCCGTGGCCACAGTGTCCTTTTCCTCAGGGCCGAGTGAGAGGGCCATCTGAGCTCTCCAAACATTTTATGCCATGCGCTTCCTGTTCGTACGCAGGCACTTCCTGTGGGTGGAATCTCCATTAGCCGCATCGTCGCCCCCTGCAGTCTGGGTGCGCTTTGACTGTCCGGTGTGGATATGGGCCTTGAGTTCTCTGTGCGGCTTGTGACCGGAGATTGACGCAACAAATACTTATTTTAAAAGCAATTACTGCCACTACATGCATGTGCATACATAAAAAAGCTTGCAGTTTGAGATACGAGTCTGTGGTAGTGTAGTTCACTCAAGTCAGTCATACCTTTTGTTTGTACTCTATGGCACCACCAGGTTTCTTTTCAAACACATATTGAACAAACTGAAATGAGTAAATGACAAGACAATATTCAACAAAAATGAAATCCGCTACAATTCATAAGACTGTTACTAATTATAGTTGTCATGGGGGCAATCCACAAAAAGGTCAAACATTTTACACATCCACTTACCAGTTTGGCAGCTTAATTGTCCTCAAATTCAGTGGTAGAATTGAGATTAAAAGAAACTGGCAAACTTCGTCCATGTATCGCAGTCAGATTCTCCTTTAACCTAGTTTGTCCTTATCTTGCTGTGACGATGATCTAGTGACTTTGGAAGTGTCAGTTTTTCCATGCTGCGCTCCCAAAATCACCTCGATTCTGCAGGTGTCGAACCAGCCATAGCAGTCTGAGAAGAGATAAGCAATTAGTAAAGTTCAACTATGTGGAAATAGCCTCTAGGAGTACCACTGGCCAATTTCTATTTGGTCTGTCTACTTCACCCAAATGAAAGAATGAGGGAGAAATAGTTGAACTGTTGCATTTGAAGGCATTAGTTTTAGCTAAGGCATAGTGGCTTTATTAAATCATGGAGATGAGTAGATTAATTGTAGCACAGACAATTTTAACCCCCGGTAGCACAGGGTGATTTATTTCCTCATACAATTCATTATTAAACAAGCACGGATCAACAGGTAACCCAACAGGTGTCTCTAGGAATTAAACAATAACCAAATGGGCTTCAAAACAAATGGTGTTACTGGTGACTAGGCTGCAGCGGGGGACAGGGCCCTCACCGGCTTTGAAGCCCCACACACACACACATCAAAATTCACCATTACTGAAAAAAAAAATTACCAAAAGTACTCAGAATATGGAGAGCAGGTGAGAGGCCCAGTCACCAAACTCACCACCATCTGGGCAGCCACGCGGTTGAGCCTCAACACCTAAAAATAACCAAATTTAACAAAAAGTAATCTTCTGGATTCTAAGGTAACCAAACAAATACTACCAAAATAAAGAAAGACAAAAGAGTATAAAGCAAAACTGCAGTGGCTTCCCATAACAGCCTGGACTGAAAGGAGAATAGAAACACTTACCCACTTACTGGATTCTCAAGCCAGACTCCAACACAGAAAGGGACGAGCACACTGATGCAGCTTCATCATGTGCAGCTTTTATACCCTGTCTAATGGGTGAACCAGGAAGTAGGCGGTACCAAGGCCTTCCTGAACCTACAGTATCTTAGGAGGGACATTTCCTCACTGGCTACACATTTCCAAAAAGATTATTCATTACTTAAATCATTCATCTATAATCTTACAGGTTGAGCTTCTTGACAACAAAGATGAACTTGTCTTGCAGTATTACCATTTTGATCATTTCGGCAAACTCTCGCAGTGCACCCAATAAGCCATGGATCAAAATCATCCCACACTTGTAGTTTACTCCATTATATACCCCACCAAGCTGGCCAAGCTCGCAGTGGCCATAGTTGAAGACTTTTGTTTTACAGTATTTGAGATTTCTTTGTTAAGAACATACATTTAAACAGTGGAAACATTTGTCACTTCCAATGGAGGTCGGGTTAAGCTACATGGGTGTAAATGATGTGCAATCTGAAACTGATGTCTCTCAGAAAGGGAAAGGTGCACATTTGCAGAATGCAGAATTTGCAGCAACGACTTGCTGCAAATTCTGCATTCAACCAAGAGGGAACCGACCCCAAACAACAATAATTAAGAAGGTATGATTTTTGAATGGATGCTAATGTTAAATTATCATTCTATGATGAAATTGCACTTTCTTGTTTCTTGCTCTTCTGAGTTTGTATCCCTATGGTTGAATGCACAATAAGTGCATAAGTCGCTTTGGATAAAATCCATCCATCCATCCATCCATCCATCTTCAACCGCTTATCCGGGGTCGGGTCGCGGGGCTTTGGATAAAAGCATCAGCTAAATGACATGTAATGGAATGGAATATTTAATATCATGTACCCCCAATTTGACAACCACTCTGATAATGGACACCCACCCTTTCCCCCCCACACGTTTAGCATTAAAACTGTATTGAATATATATATATATATATATATATATATATATATATATATATATATATATATATATATATATATATATATATTCTATGCATTTCAGGTTCCAAATCTTTTCATTAAATAAATATATAGTATTTTACTACCATAGAAGAGCAGTGTTGGAAAGACAAGCATAGGAGTTATGTCATATTTATGTGTTTGTGGCCCTTCTTGTTAGCAAAATAAATATCAAACAAAAGAAAAGCGTGCTTGGACAACTTGCTCTCTTTCTGCATAAAAGGAACGAACCAGTGGTGCATTAGTGGCCAATTGACACAAAATGTTTATTGATCCCAAGGACAAACGGCCACCACACTATGAATGTACGTTGAGACCACAGGTTAACTGGAATAAAATTTAAATGAATGTGTATACATTAATTAATCTGATTCTCATCTCCCCATTATAAAATTAATTACATTTGATTTATCCTTCAGTTTATCAATTCCAGTCTTTTAAACTGATCTGTTTTTATAATAACGTCCACCCAAATGGTAACTACAGAGACCTAACCCTCCACCCAAAGGGGTTAACTAACCCCCTAACATACCTAAAATTACATAAGGCCACGCCCCCTACCCAACCCTTCATAACAAGGCCATGCCCACTATACCAATGTAAGCTTAATTCTACAGTGCAGTACTATGATGTCAACTTCGTACTGTTGCCTCACAGCAAGAAGTTAATTAAACTCGTTAATGAAAATAAAAGTATTTAATACTAACTAGAATATAGAAAAATCAACACGTTATCAACACTAGTTGTAAGTACAGACAGAAGTCCTATGACTCAATTCAGCTGAAAAGGGACAGATTGTTTTCATAATGATACTGGTCAATGCCACCTTACATAAATAGAACCTTTCTGAGTGGATAAACATATGTTTGCTCTACTTCAATGTCCAAAGTCCAAGAATATTCAGTCATGACTCATCAGAAACACTGGCTGGTTACAAGCATAAATTCACGCTGTTCTTTACCTTTTTTTTAAACCACGAACTCAACAACTTTTGAACAAACAGATGTCAGTTGACTTAGTCCATCAGTTCACCTTTGGTGTGGGTGTGTGTCAGTAGAGGATAAAAGTCCAACTTCATTCTTAATGTTATTCACTTTTTGCCACTTGTTGAGTTGCATTGACAGAAGACCAGAACCATGAAGGTGTACTTGCTGCTACTGCTTCTGCTGCCACTTTGCACAGGTACGACAACACACCCACATTTATTAATTTAAACTAATGGTACGATCGCACATTTTAACAAATGTCCAGCAAACTGTATTATTACAAAAAATGTTTTTATAAGGTAAACATTGCGTCTTTTTTAACATGATATGTATCAACAAAAAAGCTCTTCATGTTCTTACGGAGGTTAGTACTGGTCCAACGCAGGACCAGTACTCACCTCACATACATTACCAGACATAGCAGTATGGTAAGGCATTTGAATTTAGAGTTAGGTTGGGATGGGAGCACACAGAGAATAATTTAAAAAAAAAAAAAAAAAAAAAACCTTTTCGGAGTTTATATAAAAAAACCTTTTTTAAATTTAAAATTCCAACACACGAGTTCAGTAAAACAAGACAGAGCACACAGCCATCTGCACGGTTCTCTGCGGGTTTAGAGACTATTTAAATGTTACAGTATGCTACCAGTCAGCCTGGATATTTAGCTAAAATATTTAAATTGTGTAAAATTAACATAAACTTGTGTTTTTTTTATCAATAAGTGTGAACTTACACAGGTGACAGCAATGGAAAGTGTTATCGTTAAAGCTAATGGGGGTTTACTTGTAATAGCTGATTTATGGTTAAAGTATTAATGCGTTTTAAACTGTGTCAATCAATTGTAACATTAAGATCATTAACACATTTTTCCCCGCTAGGAGTCCTGAGATATTTACTTAGACAAATAGGTCAGGTCTCGGAAGAAATCTGGTTCTGATTTTGTGTTGCAGCTCAGAAATTTACCATTCAGTGTTATGGTGAAGATTTCCTGATGGTCAACAACATGCTGCTAGATTGCAGCGGCCCAGTTCAACAAGCATGCTACACCAGAGGTGAGTGTCATTCTGGATTTTAAAGTTCGTCTTTGTGTAGCTGCATCTAAACTAAAAAAAGAAAATATTTTTATTAATATTCTTTTGCATGAGTCGATGCTCTGTGAATGACTTTGCTGTTTACTATTGCAGATAACGGAGAAAAGGGTTGCACTAGTAAGGTCAACTGCTCTAAACCTGGATGGACCTGTTGCCACACCGACCGCTGCAACGCTTGAGCCAATCACAATGCAGGGATTACTGCCATCATTGAAAAACATGTTGTGAAATAGAGCGAGGGAAATATCCTCTTAGTGCTGTTTCTGTGACCTTAATAAAGCAGTAACCTCATTAGTTGTCAAATGTTCAGATTCTTTTTTTTAATTATTATTGGATTCAAGTCAAAGTACACAGGTATTTTTAGCTTCATGTAGTTAAAGCAGACGTGTTAAACTCAACGACGGCAGGCCACTTCCGGCCCTCGGTATAATTATATCCGACCCAGGAGAAAATATTTATTAATGTCTATTTAACCTGGCCCCCCCAGTGAACAAGGACCTATAATTATTCACTTTGTATCACTGCATCACCAGAAACACTGGGTGGTAAAGCCCTCCAAACAGAACATGTAATAAGCACAATAACTAGGTAGGGAAACTTCATCAGAGCTAAACGCTCACCAACTATTTGTCTTTTCTGAGGATATGTTTTGAACGCGGCGACGTGCATGATTACCTACAGGGGCAACAGCAGAGTCGAGGGAAAGTGCTGAATAGATTTTATGAGTCACATAAGGAAATCTGCTAGTTTCTGGAAAGCAAAGGGAAAGCCACCACTAGCCATCCTTAATGGGCGACTTTATAACAATGCCTCAGTACGTGAACCTTCAGTTTCATGGACGTGTGACCACACACATGTATGAGCTTTCACAGCCAAGCTGCCTCTGAGAGACTGCGGTGCAGCAAGCTTTGGTCACTGTTGCCACACAATGACAAACCACGTTTCCAGGACTCCATCTTGATAGCGTGATCAAAGTTGAAAACCCGGTTGGGGTCATCTGTAAGAATTCTGCCGAACAAATTCTGTTGTTCTGGTAGATACATTCGGCAGATCACAGGTAAAATACCAGCGCTGCGTTTGCAAATACAGTGAGCAGTTCTGTCAGCACCCAGGCCGGAAGAACAACAAACTTAAAATCAGGAAAAACATCACGTTTGGCACTCGTTCTTACGATGTGGAAGTAAAGATTCTTATTTGTCCCTATACTAACGTCGAGAAGTAGCTCCTCCCAGCGCAAAACTGCATCCAATCACATACTGTTAGAGCCATATTTTCTGTTTTTGTTACAAACCACATTATGTATTTTGTCGGTAGGAATTATGTGTATTCCATTAATGTATGTTAAGTTCATTTTTAAAACAACTTTCTTTATGATTCATCAGATGGACCTGACGAGGATCAGCGGTTGAGAGAGAGGACGGGGTGGGACCGAGTCACGGGACTTCTTTTTGTATTGGACGGGATCGTGGCACAGTCTTTTGACCTCATGTTGTTCACTCTGTTAATCGTATAAAGACAAATTGTATTTGGGGTTGAAAGAAACGAATCACTTTTAATCAACGACGTAAATGAGATTACAAGTCTGGAGGGTTATGTATGGAAACAAATTTGAGAGTCAGGAAGCGGAGTCCCGGGCACCGAAACCAGGAAATTCAAAAGCAAGCCCCCACACATACAATGTGGGGGTCTGCTGACATTGATGAAAAAATAACAAAGTGTATATGTATAGTGCAGTGTGTCTCGATCTCTCTGTTGCTGCCTGGTTGGCACTTTCTGCTTTGTTTTAGATCGTGCATTCCTCTAGCAGGATAAGACATGGAACAGTAACTCCCTAAATGATCAGTAAGAAAAACGTTTTTGAATATCAATCCCTCTTAACATTGTTGATCTAGTGGTTCACATAATAAATTATGACTAATCTCAATGTTAATCGATAATAGAAAATTATTCTGGGATTTCCATGATCAATTAATGGGTGAGTACAAAATGCAAGAAAAAGCTAAGCTAAACCATTTGTTCCGGGAGTACATTCATCTCAGTAATAGGAAACCGTTGTCCCCAGGTATTTCAAACCCTAACTTCACACACAGATTTTTACTGAGCATAATAAAACCAATACATCCTAGCACAAATGTCTCACACCCGCAACAGTTAGCACATTATGTAAACAGCAATTGGGAACATATAATTTCTACTTCAGGTCTATCAAAGTCGGTTCTTAACGACTAGATCTCTTCTTGTAACAAAGCCATCAGGTACGGCAGGGGCATTGTAGCATCTACCGCAGTGGAGGTGCTTTAGAGACAATCGTTTGATACAGGGGATGCAGCAGCATTCACAGGGACAACGCTACCATTGCAATTGCAACTCTACATCACGGACACAGGCACAGTAGGGGATCTTGAGGTGAGTAGTCAGTTTTGAAAACATTTATTAGCATTTTTTTTTAAAGAAATCTTTAGTACTTTAGTCTGTCGTCTGAGAGGAATGCATCAGAGAAGACTAATTTGGCTCAAAACAGTCACACAAACATTATCATCATCTTGTGTAATCTGTAAAATAAACAAACATTTGAATCCAGAAATCCCCATATGGCACTGCCTCAAAACATAACCCCCCATAACCCCCACCCCATACCCCTCTGGCACAGTCCCTCCATGGACATCCAGTGAGTCCCGAAACTCGACGCCATCCCTTCACAGAGACGGGCATTTAAAAGATGAAAAGTATCAACGAGGCAAAAACATCAACGACTCACATCCCCCTTCTTCCACTGTAAGGCCCCAACCCCATCCGGAGTGACATCATCATGACATTCAGATTACATTTTCGACATAAATCGTCCATAAGACACAAAAACTAAAAGCCGTCATTCAGTGAGTCACTGAATCCAGCCAATCAGAGGAGGGGTTCTCATGTGCTATGTGATGTAATGGGAGCATAAAATGGGATTTTTACAGTGTAACCGAGGAGCTGCTGTCCTTGGTGAACAGAAATATAGATATCTGCAGTACATACATACAGATCTGATCCACTTCTGACTAGTCAAAAACATTTGAGTCACAGTTTTTACTCTGGAGGTCAATGTCATGTGTATACTAACCGCTCCACTGTCTACGGTCAGACATTCTCAATACAGATACGAGGATGTATGACTGCGTGGTTGATGTTCCTTAGTGAAGGAGTGGAAGTTGACTTCTCTCCTTTGGTCGGGTAATTTAACATTACTCTCTTTTTAGGTTTGTACTGGGTAGTTCATACATCTTTCATGATTTACATGAAATGTCTTGTGTCATTGTAAAACAGTCATGTATTTTTAGTTTTTAAATGCAATACTTTACATACGTGTGTGGAGTTTGGCAATTAAACTAAATAATAGTGCAACAAAGTCGAATGAATGAATGCGTGAATGAAACTTGACTTTTCTGTTAAAAACAGAATTTATGGTGTGCAGATCATAGTACATGATAAAAACTAGAACCCGGATCAATAATAGTTAAGGCATTTCTCATAAGACACTGATAAAACATCATTAATTTCTTCATATCTAAAGAACTACAATTGTTAAACCAATTTTAAAAAACAACCAGTTTCTAAAAGACATTTAAGACTTGCAGGTTCATCTCCTGTCTTAACTGCTCTACTGTTACTGGAGGAGAAAAAGTTACCTGATAGCCACCTGTCACACCTGTGTTCCAGGCCTGTCCTCTGCTCTCTGTAAAAAGTACATCTTGACCAGGGTGCGATTTCAAACTGTCTAAAGGAAGAGAGTAAATGTCCAGGTGTGACAGGTAACTGCTCCTCTTCCAGTATTTCCTCAGGTAAATCAAGACTCTCCAGGTGTATCAAATTGTGACACCACATTTGATTAATCTGAAGAAATGTGACTTTTAACAGTTGACTGTTGAGAAGAAACATGGGACACCGGAGCCACAGGTTTGAATCCCAACACATACCCTTTTATACATTTATATTTCTGGGGACACCCATTGAAAATGCATGCCCGAGCCCCTTAAACTAACCATTATTTAAAGTAAGTGTTTCATCTGTATCCTATTCTTGATCTTACGGAGTTATGTATCATATTGTGTTAACCCCTGCTTACTTCCGAGTTACTAAACCATAACTAAAGCCTAACCCACATAAACTGAATGTAAACCTGATTCCAATCTTAACACTAAGTCCCCTTCCTGACATGTGAAACTCATCCTGTTCCTCACAAAGACAGCTGTAGCGACACTCATGCACACATCTATGAGGGAGGCGTCAGAGGGGGAAGCCCTTCATCACTGGGCGTGGCTGTGTCATCACTCGGCTCCAGACTGTCCTTCAGACTCACGGTGCTGTCTGAGGGGGGGGGGGTTGAAATGGAATGGGGAGGGGTTAACTCAGACGTAAGCGGATCCACTGTTGTAGGGGGCGGGGTGTCTCGGAAGGGTTCCTGGGTTCCATTGGCTGTTGGAACTGGGTTGTGTGTTGTCACTTCAACACACGACCCAGTGGGAGGAAGCAGGGTGAAGAGGGGGTCCACTCCGGCGGGGGCAGGGTTAGACAAGAGGCTGTCAGGGAGGGAGAGCAAAGACTTCTCCACCAAACGCCACTGCATGATGCTGGTGTCCTTACCCCCGGTTGAGATCAGGTGACTGTCGTTATACAGGAAGCTGACATTCGTCACATGACTGCTGTGAGCGTTGTACTTATGGCTGGGAGCCTGAGGACAAACAAATTGATTATTGATCGATCCAGTGTTCGGATGTTACATTTTCTCTGGAATGCTTAGGGTTATGGTCCAGTAGAGCTAGGGCCCTAGTTACATCGGAGCCTAGTAGAACTAAAGCCCTAGTTACACTGTCTCTGTGTGTCTCACCTTGGGGGTGGAGCATGGGTAGGCGAACAGATGAACTTTACAGAAGTCATCTGCCAGAGCGATCACCTTTCTGTTGTGAGATCTGATTAGAGCATTGATGTCAGTCCCATCTGAGCCCTCCGGCCACACACCTGTCAGACAGACAGACACACACACACAATACTGAAATAGGGACAAACTAACGCTTCACAGTATTTTGGATAAAAACAGTAAGTCACGTGCTTGTATACATTTAGTTTAAGTTTAAATACAGCAGGTTTAGTATTACTGCGTGTGGTAAGTGTACCTTACGTGTGCATAGGTGTAATCTATGTAGTGGGTGTACAGGTGTTTTCAGTTTACTAGCTTTACCAGCTGTACAGGTATTGCAGGTGAACTAACCGAACACATGGTATCCCAGTACGCAGGTATAGGTTGCCCAGTCGATGTCTTTACACTCTGATCGATTTCTGATCAGTTTGCAACCGTTTGGAACGTCCCCTGAAAACAAAGAAGAGTGACCAGACAACATTAGAACATGTTCACAGAACCACAGTAACACGGCATCACAGTACTCACAGTAGAGGATCTCATAGTCTCCAGAGTTGGACATGATGAAGTTGTTGTCAGGCGACCAGTCCAGGTGCGTGATGTAGCTGGAATGTCCCTGTGGAAACGTTCAGCTAACTCATTAACTCATTAACACACCTGAACACACACAGGCTCGGTTTCAGCATCCGTGCCTTCTGGTATCTGTAGCTCTCTATTAGAGGAGATAATCTCACCTGATCTGAATCTTCAAATAGGTGAGCAAAGACAAAGTCACCTGTTTAAATGCTCGCAGCCACAGACCCAAACCCTTGTGGAGAACTTTAAATACTCAACGTAGAAGTATACATCCATCTTTATTTCAGCTAGCATATGTTGCTTCCACATAGCCAGGCTCTTTCTAGACTAGGGTCTGCAAACCTAACCACCCAATGAGCCATTTTGCCCTATTTGCAATAGAAATGGTCTGGAGCCGCAAAGGCTAGTTGATAGCTGAGCGTATAAAGTTTTATATAGTTATATGATACATACAAAAACTATAGCTTGTTGTATTTATTAAATTATAGAATAAAGACAATTCTTGACATTCTATTGCTACTTTACCCGCTTTTACAATAGAAAAAAATACATGTATGTGCCTTCAATGAGGTCAACTAATTAACTTTTTGTTCAATACAATTGTTGATTACACATTGTGCAAGAGCTGCTAGCATTAGCTACCGTGCTTTAGCTTAGCAGCAAACGTTAACCTAATGTTGTTTGTTTGGTGTGTAACATGTTTAGCTATTCCTCTGGCTCCTTTACGGATAATGGTACATGTAAGAAGTGTAGTATATTTGATGGTTTGGAGGGGAGGCTTAGTGAGCTAGAAGCACAGCTCCGCACCATGGACGCTCAGTCGTTAGCTACTGTAGTTAGCCAGTCGACAGGGCTAAAACAATGTTGGTCTCTGTAGTTTTCTCCGGCACCCTCCCAAACTTGAGTGTATAGTGCGTATAGCTGCATATCGTCATTCACGGGAAGTGGTTTGGATGGAGCGGAACTCATTTAAGAAAATCTGACCCAGTTTCTCAGTGGATCGTATCCATGACAAGCGAGAGTTCAGAACAGGAAGCAGAGTTGTAGTCTTCTAAATCAAAAGGTTAACAGCTGAGGAATTCAGCTGAATAAACAAAATAGTAGAAATAAAAGGTGGACTCTTAAATATTACATCTGTCATCTAAAGCTATTTTAGTAAATTAATTAATATAAGATTACCATGTTGATCTATTTGAGTTATTTTAATAATTTTAATAATTAGTGTGGGCAATTTTAACATTCACACGGATAACAGTAACGGCAGCCCTGGTACTGTATTTATCTCATTGTTAGATTAAATTGGGTTCCGTCAGAATCTACAGAAACCTACTCATTACTTTAATCACATGAATGACCTGGTTTTGGTGTATGGCATTGGGATAGATTATCTAACGGACCACTGCCTAATAATCTTTGAATTCCTACTACCAGAATGTTCTCCCCTTGGCAAGGGTTTCTACAGTAGATATCTATCCAATAGATATTTATCAGATTTTTACGTGCTGTAGCCACGTTTAAAGAGGTGATTACTCCTGCTTTAAGTTGAGTATAGTGTCCCAAGATATCAAAGGACTCCTGTAAAAACTTTAGTCCGTCATCTTGTCGATAAAGCAATGGGCTTTTTGAAAGTGGGGCTATTGCTCCTGTAGAAAGGAGTGTGTTAACTAAAACGAAGCTTGCCCCTTGTTATAACCGTCAAGACTCACAACTTACTCACAAACTTCTATTGTTTTAGTTGAGTTTATTTAATTTAATAATTTAATATTTTTTATCTTATTATATTGTATATAATGTGTATCTTTTAATTCTATTTTCTTCCCTGTACATGCTGCTGTGATACCAACATACCAACATTTCCCTCTTGAGGGATCAATAAAGTATCAATCAATCAATCTATCTATCTAAAACCTTAAACTAGCCAAATTAGAGAGAAAATCGGTCGTCTCCTGTCTTCAACGGTGCCGACCCGTCCTTGTGTCGTGTAGGAACCTTGGATGCAGCTATGGGCCCTGACACATATTTGGAAACCCAACAATCAGACTCTTCTACACATCATTGGAGTCTAAATGTGTGATTATTTTAGGCCCAAACCGGCACAGCAGTAGTAGAAATAATAGAACAACAAACACAATAAAATACATTTTGAAGAAATAAAAACAAAGGAAACAAAATTGTCTTACCGTGCACTTCCCGTAGCGGCTGTACTTGCGTCCGTTCTCTGAGACAGTGTAGAGGTAAATGAAGTTATCGTGAGATCCCACAGCCAACAGGCCGCCATCTAAAGTCACACAGGGAGGGGCATTCTGGGTCACATAGTGCTCTCACATGGTTGTCATGGAAACCGTCCTGGTTGGTAAACAGGAGAATTTTGTATGACTTTACCCACCGACAGAGAACCGCAGCAATGACAGCTGTTCGTTTCCGTCAGTATGGATCGCCACCAGGTCAGTGGTCTCAGCATCCAGAACGTACCACCTGAGACAGAGAGATCAGTTAGACAACGGGGAGACAGGGGTACTGTTGGGGGAAAATTTATTGATTTGCGTACTGCGAGTCTCTCAGGAACTGGGTGGGTGACCTTTCTTGGCATCATGTTTTTACAGCTGAAACTCACAGGTTTTTTATAGATAGATTTGTCTTTCGGGTTGTTGTCTCAGCGCATTCAGGCTGGAATGGCAGTATTGTTTCGTGTCCCGGTGTTTGCTTCTTTGCTTCGATTGATAAGTGCACAGATGTACAGTGTGTGTTAAGTTTGGGACAAAATTTGCATACAATATTTTATAATTGTGTAATAATTCTTGAGTTGTGTTTGAACATGCTCCAAACGGATTTGTTTGGCTTTGTAGCCCAGACTTGTGACATTATTATATTGGTACAGCCAAGACTCAAAACTTTGATGACCTGCCTGATGCTAAACTCAAAAAACAGAACAACAAAAATCTTGATAGGCCCAGAGCGCCTTCAAAGTCAGCTGTCTGGTGAAACAGTTTCTCTGGATGGAATTGCTCTGGTACCCAGCAGCACCGGCAAGAGTCTTCAGAGTTCTTTGACCAGGATATGTCCTTTAACTCTCATATAAAGAAGACTTCAGGGACTGCCTTTTTCCATCCATTTCATTTTCAACCGCGGGTCGGGTCGCGGGGGCAACAGCTCCAGCAGGGGACCCCAAACTTCCCTTTGCCGGGCCACATCTACCAGCTGTGACTGGGGGATCCCAAGGCGTTCCCAGGCCAGAGCAGAGATATAATCTCTCCACCTAGTCCTGGGTCTTCCCCGGGACCTCTTCCCAGCTGGCCGTGCCTGGGACAACTCCCTAGGGAGGCGCCCAGGGGGCATCCTCACCAGATGCTCAAACCACCTCAACTGGCTCCTTTCGACGCAAATGAGCACCCGATCACAGCTCTCGCTTTGGGCGTACAAGGATTGGATGGCCCCAAGCAAGGACCCCCTCACCCCGTACTCCCGCTGCACCTCCCACAGTTTCTCTCAGGGGACCCGGTCATACGTCTTCTCCAAGTCCACAAAACACATGTAGACTGGATAAGCATACTCCCAAGCCCCCTCCATGATCCTGGAAAGAGTAAAGAGCTGGTCCGTTGTTCCACGAACCAGGACGAAAAGCGCATTCTTCCTCTTCAATCCTTGGTTCGACTATCGGCCAAACCCTCTATCCAGCACCTTGGAGTAGACTTTACCCGGGAGGCGGAGTAGTGTGATACCCCTGTAATTGGCACTCACTCTCTGGTCCCCCTTTTTGAAGAGGGGTACCACCACCCCGGTCTGCCACTCTTTTGGCACTGTCCCAGACTTCCACGCATTGTTGAAGAGGCATGTCATCCAAGACAACCCCCCAACACCCATTGCTTTTAGCATCTCTGGACGGATCTCATCTATCCCCGGGGCTTTGCCACTGCGGAGTTGTTTGACTACCTCAGTGACCTCCACCAGGCCAATTGACGATGATCCCTCCTCCGCCTCCAGCTCCGGCTCTACCAAAGAGGGCGTAGTAGTTGGATTCCGGAGTTCCTCAAAGTGTTCCTTTCACTGCCCGATAACCTCCTCAGTCGCGGTCAACAGGTTCCCATCCTTACTGTACACAGCTTGGATGGTTCCCCGTTTCCCCCTCCTGGGGTGCCGGATGGTCTTCCAGAAGCACTTTGGTGCCGACAGAAAGTCCTTCTCCATAGTTACCCCGAACTCCTCCCATACTCGCTGCTTTGCCTCCATCACGGCAGAGGCTGCATGATGGATTGCCTTTTTCATCTACGTAATATAGCGAAAATCTGGAACTTCCTGTCTCAAAGTGATGGACAGAAATTAGTTTATGTGTTTGTTACTTCTAGACTGGATTACTGTAACTCTTTGTCATGAGGCTGCTCTAATGAGTCTCTTAAGCCTGTCCAGTGGATTCAGCATGTGTATTAACAAGAACTAAGAAAAGGGATCATATTACTCCTGTATTAACTTCATTGCACTGGCTCCCAGGTTAAATCAAGTACAGGTAAAATTTAAGGTACTTCTCACCACCTACAAGGCATTTTATGTTGAGGCACCGCATTATCTTAAAGAGCTTGTAACACCATATTGCCCTACAAGGCAGCTGCGCTCCATAGGTGCTGGTTACTTGTTGTTCCTAGTCTCCTAGTTCCGAGTCTTAAAAAGTAGGATGGAAGCCAGAGCCGCCTTCAGTTACCTTGCACCTTTTTTGTGGAGCAGCTTCCACTTTCAGTCCGGGGGACAGACACAGTCACCTCATTTAAGATAGAGCTTAAAACCTTCCTCTTTGATTTTGCCTATAGTTAGGGCTGGCGAAGGTTAGCCTGGACCAGCCCTTAGTTAAGCTGCTATAGGCTTAGAATGCCGGGGGACTTCTTAGAACACACCGAGCTCCTCTCTCACTCGGACTCTCTTCTTCTACAATTCACGTTTTATTAAAGCACATCACTAATTCAGCTTCTTCCCCAGAGTTTTTTGTGCTTCCTCACCTCGCAGGTCTCCGTAGATCATGGTTCCGTCTGGACCCTGCTCCTGACTAGTGACTTGCCCCCTGACACTTACCGCTACTAACACCATTAATATTCCCATTTCTATTACTGTAAACATTAATCCGCATCACTAACTTTGTTTCTTCCATTGAGGATTTGTGCTTTCTCGCCGCACAGGTTTCCATGGATGATGGTTTTATCTGGGCCCTGTCATGGCCCTGCTGACACCTGCTGCTGCTCTCATCATATTTTAAATATTAATCACATTACTATTACTGTCATCATAAACCAACATTACCCTCTCCTAAAGTCTTTGTACTTTCCCTCCCCATAGGCTTCTGTGGATGGTGGTTCTATGTGATGGTGTTTCTATGTGATGGTGGTTCTCCCTGCAGTGTTCCTGCCGTACACCTGCTTACTACTTGCAATTATTTGACTCATTTCTACTATAGGAATTTAATGTATTATACATATTTTACATTGTTCATTCTGTAAACATGACATCCATTGTAGTCTGTCCATCAGGAGACGGATCCTCCTCTGACGTCCTCACTAAGGTTTCTTCCCTTTTTTCCCAATGGAAGGATTTTCGTTTTTTGGAGCTTTTCCTATGCCGATGTTAGGGTCTCGGGACAGAGGCAAATTTGTAATTTGCGATTTTGGGCTATACAAAATAAAACTGAATTGATTCATGATGAGTGCCCGTTACTGATGTTACGTGGTAGACATAAACAAACTGCAAAATGGCAATGATTGCTGTTGGCGGCGACTGGGTTTGTAATGAGGATTAAATGATTAGTACTGACTTTCCAGAATGTGTTCCTATGGCAACCACGGCTCCACTGGGATGGAAGTCTGCACAGTGTCCGTGTTCCTGAGGTATAAAAAAAAGCAGTCAATCCTCCAAAGAAGCAGTCATCCATCCATCGTCCAACATTCAGCTGTGAATGATTCGTTCATCATCCAAGATTCTGCTGTCAATTATACTTCCAAAATTCAGCTTAGTCAACCACCCATTATCCAACATTCATCTGTCACACGTCCACTTACCTCCAGTGTGCGGCTCCATTGGAGACTGTGATCCTCCGAACTCCAGGCCAAGACCAGCCGGTCTTGAGCACAGGTCAGGAACATACCTCTGGACGGGTGAGAGGCCAAACCCCACAGCTCATCCGTGTGACCCTAAACACATCGAAGGGAACAGAAAGACCCTGAACACATTACAAGACACAACAAAGACCTTGACCACATCAGATGACAAACAGAAGATCCAGCAAAACATAATGCGATCTCACCTGGACCTCCACCTGGAAGCCGTCATTGAAGGTTCCTCTTAGGATGAAGTTACGAGATGTTCCGACTAAAAACTCATCCCCCTTCCCTTCAGACACTGCTCTGATGGTTCCGTACTGATCCGGCACCTAGATACAAACAGTCAAGTGACCTCAGTCAGGTTCTGGAGCCGTGATTTTAACTACTATTATTAATCTTAGTCTTCTAATCCTAAAGTTTCTACTTGGAACTTGACTTGTTACAAAATTGCTGAAAATAAAGATCTGAAAGTGTATGCGTTACTTGTTTAACAAGTAGAGCTTGTGAGTACCAATTTGAGTTTTAGACTAGTGAGGACATTTTGGAAAGTGGGGAAATTTTGATTGGTTCTCACTTTGGTTCAGACGTCTTCAGGCCTGTTTGAGGGTTCAACTGGGTTTTAAGAATTCCCTTACAGTCAGGCTCATGTTAGGTCATGTAGTTGTTACGGTTATGGTAAGGGGACAGAAAATGCACAATGTCAATGACCGTCCCTACAAAGATACAAGTACATGTTGTGTTACCTCAATGTCTCGGTCAGCTCTCAGGTCATGGTCCCACAGGATGATTTTTCGATCTTTGCCTCCTCCGGTCAGCAGAGTGCCGCTCCTCATTTCACAAACACAAAACACACTGCCCTCATGACCTTTGACCTGCCGACTGATCTGAAACGCTGCAAACACACACACACACACACACACACACACACACACACACACACACACACACACACACACACACACACACACACACACACACACACACACACACACAGGTTTAATCCACCCTTTTAATCCACGTGTATAATTCTGAATACGTTTCTCTTTCTGGATATTCCCTGTTCTGCAGTTCCAGCAGGATGCAACACAAAGCCCACAAAACATATTTGAACTAATCTGCTGGATGAGTTGGACTTTAAATAAATTTTTCTTTTTCTCTGCCAGAGTCGGTTTATTACTTTAATAACTTGATGTCTCAATCGAAATCTCTTATGTTATGGAAGGTTCCAGCAGTCTGAATGTTTATTCTTTGGCATGGCTTCTCATTAAAAGCGGTTTGACAAATGTGAAAGCATTGCTGAAAATGGGCCAACACATACACACTGTGGGAAACTACTTATGTTATCATTGTTTATCTACTATATCCATTACATCTGTTTTTAGTAGCAATTTCTATTCAAATCATTATGTTGCTACTCAATCTTTGAATCATTTCTGCCATATGCATTAAATGCATAGCACAGATTTTTTGTTTATTGATGGATGGTTATTATATATCATATATTCAATCCCTCCTCGGCCATTATCCCTATGGTTTTCTGTGCCAACAAGGGGGTCAAACTACAGAGAATATCACGTCTACAGATTGTGAAGCACAATGAGATAAAGCACATTTTTAACTTGTGATATTGGGCTATACAAAAATTAAATTGGAAGTAAACTGAACTACTACTAAACTGATATTAGGTCACAATTAGTTTAAATCTGGGATATAGTTAAGAGCACACTCATAACTGCAGTGATTATTTCTACTCTCTTTTTGCTGTTTCCTATGAATTCCCAATTAAATAATGAAATACATTTTTTTTCACGCAGGCAGTTCCTCCCCGGCGCATCCAAGTGGCTCTTGCAGCAGACAGAGCACAAGCAGACAGACTACCACACCCCGAAATTTGTAAACCTTTCTCACAAGGAGAAATGAAATAAATAAAGTGTATCAGGATTGATCTTCCAGTAAAGTGTCTGAAATACTGATAGCAACACAGAGCACATAATAGTAGGGCTGTCAATACATTAAAATAATTAATCGCACATTTTTAAATTCCTAAATCTCATAAATGTTGTTGTTACAATATTTTAAGTTTTTTGTCATCTAAAGACTAAATCTTAACAGTAATGAGTAATCACTTTAGAAAGTGTGTATTTTAGACACTGTTGTTTAGTTGTTAACTACACACATTTGATCATCTTAGAGGCAGAATTCCACCGGGTGGAACATGTTGAACTACTGACTCTTCCTGCTGTCCTTGTGCACTTTGCCCTCAACTCTACATCATTTAACGGCTGTGTTTGAAGTGCCAACAATCTCCCCACATTTAGCAGGACGTTTTCAAACCACGATCTTTTAGGGACACAGTGGTGGTCCTCTGCAGACAGTGTGCCGCGCAGGCTAACATTAGATGTTGAGATGGAAGTAGCTTTACAGCTAGCTTAGCCGAGCTGCTAGCTTAGCATAGCAGTGCTTTAAGTGGTCCGTTATCCGCTCACCCCCCTTCTGTTTCTAAGTAATTCCTGTGCAGTTATCTGCTGTATAGCGTGCCTCTGTTTGTTTTACTTGCTCTCTTCAGCTTGACGTAACTGACTGCAGCTAGCGGCCGTTTTGTTTCCGCGGCCGTTTATTTCCAGGACCAAAAGTAAACCAGGAGTAAACAAACGAACGTTAAAATATTTTGTTGCATTAATCTAGGCCACATTAATCACATAGATTAATGCGTTAATGTTGACAGCCCTAAATATAAACAACCTGATGACCTGCTTGCGTTTCAATCTCTTCTCTCCTCTTTTTCTGCTTCTATCTCCGCTGCCAAAAGCTCTTTCTACCAATCCAGAATTGAATCTTCATTTTCTAACCCCAAAAAACTGTTTTCTACCTTCTCCAACTTCCTCGAACCCCCTAGTCCTCCTCCCCCCTTCTTCTGGGAGACTTTGTCAACTACTTAAACTAGTATGAACTACAAAAGAAATAGCTGACATACGCTCCTCTTTCTCAAACCCACCTCCTACTACTTGTGTCCCACCGACTTCACCTCCTTCACCCCCCTGTCTCCTAACCAAATTCTTACCCTAGTAACCTCTGCCTGTCCGACCACCTGCCCTCTCAATCCCATTCCATTACACTGCTAGAGCTGCTTCTCTCTCCTCTGTCCTCATCCTTCTGGACCTCTCTGCTGCATTAAACCACCAGATCCTTATTTCCTCCCTTCAGGAACTTGGTGTCTCAGGCTCTGCTCTCTCCCTTCTCTCGTCCTACCTCGACAGCCGCACCTACTGGGTAACCTGGCGAGGATCTGTGTCGGAACCTTGTCCTCTTACTAGTGGAGTTCCTCAGGGTTCCGTCCTGGGCCCCCTTCTCTTCTCGCTCTACACCAACTCTCTCTGCGCTGTCATTCGCTCACATGGCTTCTCCTACCACAGCTATGCTGATGACACACAACTAATTCTCTCCTTCACTCACTCAGTTCTCTGCCTGTCTGACTGACATCTCTCAGTGGATGTCCGCTCACCATCTGAAAATCAACCCCGACAAGACGGAACTACTTCTCTTTCCGGGAAAAGATTCTCCTACACAGGACCTGACTGTTAACTTTGGCGACTCCGTGTTAACGCCCACTTTGACAGCAGGAACCTCGGCGTGACACTCGACAGCCGACTCTCCCTGACTCCCAACATCACTGACAACACGATCCTGTAGATACTCGCTCTACAACATCAGGAGAACACGTCCTCTTCTCACTCAGAAGGCAGTGCAGGTACTGATTCAGGCTCTTGTCATCTCCCTCCTGGACTACTGTAACTCTCTCCTGCAGGTCTCCTGCTACCACCATTCCACCTCTGCAGCTCATCCAGAATGCTGCAGCTCCAGTGGTCTTTAACCTTCCTAAGTTCTCCCACACTACTTCACTCCTCCGCTCTCTTCACTGGTACCGGTGGCTCATCCAGTTCTAAACATTGGTGCTCACTAGGGGTGTAACGATTCATCCACTGAATCGATTAACCGATTTATATTCCTGCGATCCAACTGAATCGATTTGTGCAAATCGGCATTCCGGACGACATATATCGATTACAAATCGATTGAAATGGTACATAAATCGATTTGTATCGATACTTGGAAACTGCGCATTGGATTTAAGCACAAAACTGTATACATGTGTGTTTGTTTGTTTTTTAGCACTTTAGACACGTTAAACGTTACTCGATTCAGTCTGCCTGTGTTACGTCATCAGTACGCAGCGGCAGTCGCGCGGAACTCTGAACAACAATAACACACAGCGTGGAGGAGGCGACTGCGAGCGAGACATTTACAAACCAACTTAGCGATCCAGCGCGTGGAAACATTTTGGCTTTTGTAAACACGGAGGTGTTCTAAATAAGTAGTTCGCTGTTTGTAGAATATGTAGAAGCCAAATAAAAAAAACACGGAAACACGACGAATCTTTCTGGCCATCTACTAAGGCGCCGTGGGATTGAACAACGCCGACAGTCAGGACCTCTAGCAGCGTTACCGCTGCAGCAGCAGCAGGTAACTCCAGCTCTGCAGACACCTCAGGCCTCGCCAGCACCAAACTCAACATCACAGTAACAATTGCCAAGTTTAGCTGTAAAGATATGTGGTTGAAAATCCGGGGTTCTGTGAATTGATCCAAACATTGTGTAATTATTGTGTAATGTTTACATTGAAAATGGTTGCATTTGATTCAAATAAAAGGTTAATACATTTGCCATTAATTGTTGTTTGCTTGTTTTATACATTTCCCTACAAGAAACAACAGGGATCTCGGAAAATTTGCCTGCACTGTCCAGTAAAGTTACTGAATCGATTTCAAGTCACTGAATCGAATCGTTCTAAATTAACCCAGATCGTCCATGAACCGAATCGGCAACCATGAATCGCGATTCGAATCGTTGTTAAAATGAATCGTTACACCGCTAGTGCTCACGTACCATGCTGTACCATGGATGGGGTCCAGCTTACATCCAGGACATGGTCCGACCCGACATCCCGACCCGCACTCTCCACTCTGCATGTGATAAACTGCTTGTTCCTCCTCACTGACAGCAAAACATTCGACTAGATCTCCACTCTTTGCTGTCCTGCTCCTAAATGGTGGAAGGAGGTCTCTGAAGACATCAGGACCACAGAGAGCCTTCACATCTTCAGACTAAAGACACACCTCTTCACACTCTACCTCCACTAACACACTAACTGTGGCTCTTAAATTGTACTTATAATGGCTCTTATCTATAGCAAATAGTAAATTTGCACTTTCTTGTTTCTTGCTCTTCTGAGTTTGTATCCCTATGGTTGAATGCACTTATTGTAAGTCGCTTTGGATAAAAGAGTCAGCTGAATGACATGTAATATAATGTTTCATGTTACTTTCCATTGATCAATAGAGTTTATATTGATTGATTCACTTTCAGATAGATTGAGAAAGAGTTGCAAAGCGTCAAGCTAATGAAATCAATGAGGAAAAAACTAATCTGATAGGAAACAAACTTTGAGGGACTATAAATGTAATAACTCGTATGGATACGGGAGACAAATTTTAGCAAACCATACAACTTTGTTTGGTAGCGAGACTGGTTTTTAACTCTGTACTCCTAACAGGGATTCCAGTTAAATAAACACTCACCTCTTGGACCCTTCCCACTTGGGGTCTCAGCAGAGCTCCTGCTCCAGACCAGCAGGACCCCCCCAGAGTCTCCAGTCAGGATGTCTCCATTGGTAAGGAATGCCAGACACTGAATGAACTTTGGCTTCTCGTATTTCTTAAAACAAGAAAAGAAACAGGGTTAGTTTGACCTGGACAAAAGACTCGTGGGTTATACAAGCACAACAGAGTTAGACCAGGTCTAACAACTGGGACTTGAGATTTGGACCAAGACTACAGACTGGGACTAAAGAGTTAGCTCACCCCAAAGATTCCTTGTTTACGTGCCAGCAAGTTCCCGGACCAAGTCCAAAAGAAAATGTGTGACTTTCCACAGGTGACAATGGTGTTTGGGTCAGTATGGTGGAACTCCACGGCCAGCACCACCTCATTCGTGGTCTGAAACACGCCAGTTCGAACCAGGTCAGTATAAACCAGGTCAAGTATAAAGATTCAACATTACACACTCCAGCAGTAATAAGAAGAGGGACGTTTTACCTTGATCTCAGCGATCTTGGACTTCTTTTGCCAATCCCAAACTGTTAACATATGATCGTTGCTGTCGTCAATAACACTGAGGTGCTGACCAGAGTCCTGACAAAGGGAGACAATTAAGTCTACATGTAACTGTTTGTGATGTACAGAACAACAGAGATCAGAGCGCAACTCACAGCCTTGGAGAAAGCCAGAGAGCCGACACCTCGTTCGAACGTTCCCAAACCAATGACCTGCAGGGTGGAGAGACTGACACTATCCCAGACACGGACATGAGGCTGGACGGCCTGAGCACAAGGGTCAAGGTTAATTTAGTCAGCAATGTTTAAAATGAGATCTCAAATTGGTTTTGCCCTCACCCGTCCATCTTTGTCTACTCCTGCAATCTGTCCGGTAGCAATGCGGATCTTATCAGGATGGATGGCAAGACTGAGGGAGAGACACAATAAGATCCTGAAATCTGGTCACAGTATAACCAGATTCAATATATACATACATACAAAAATTACACACACACACACACACACACACACACACATAAATTACATACATTTACGCTAATACTAGGGCTGTCAATAGATTAAAAAAAAAAACATTTGGAAATTCCTTATATTGAAATAAGAAGTTTGTTTTTCTTATGTATTTTAGACACAGTTGTGTTTGAAGTGCTGACAACCTCCCGATTTAGCCAGGACGTTTTAGAAACCACTGTCTTTTTGGGGACAGTGGTTTGGTTTTGCAAAGTGGTGGTCCTCTGCAGGGTAGATGTTGAGATGGAAGTAGCCTAGCAGCTAGCAACATGTTCCGGCATGTTCACTCCTAAAGTGGACTGACTGCAGCACGTGGTTGTTTTGTTCCTGGTTAAAGATTTAATCTTTAGAAGAAAAACAAACTTTTAAATAAAAAGTTTCAAAATGTGAGATTTTTTTTTAATCTATTGACGGCTATATATATATATATATATATATATATATATATATATATATATATATACATATACACACACACACACACACACACACACAGTTTTTCTCACCACTTGACACAGTCAGTGTGTCCGAGATAATGTCTCTGAGTTCGTTCTTCGTAGTTAAACAGGACGACGACGGACGCAACAAAATAAACGATTTCTCCGGTTGGAAGGAGGTAAATATTTGCTCTGCAGTCTCTACCGCGGTAGCCATACCTGCAAGAGGTCAAGGAAACACATGAATAACACCTGGAAATCTGCTGAAGGTTTTTTGAGGCTCTACCAAAGATCTACTAAAGCTTTACTAAAGATCTATTGAAGCTTTAATGAAGGTCTGCTGAAAACTTACTAAATATTTACAGAATCTTTACCATAGATCTACCGAAGGTTTACTGGAGGACTACTGAAGCTTTACTAAATATGTACTGAACCTTTAAAGATCTAACGAGCCTTTACAAAAGATCTACTGAAGCATTACTGAATACATAGTGAAGCTTTACTAAAGATCTACTGAAGCGTTACTGAATATATACTGAAGCTTTATTGAAGATCTACTGAAGCTTCACAGAAGATCTAAACTTTGGATGAAAACTCTTCTTGAAGCTTTCCCCTCTAATCTACTATTTTACTAGCAAGTTATTTTATAACTTTAGCTGACAATGATTAAGCACCACGTTGCTTACATTCAGTTCTATTTGTGCTACTAATCAAAAGATACACCCATTCCAGCTTGAGTCTCTCTGATGGAAGTTCTGTCCTAACGTCTTCGTAGTTCTCCACATCTGAAGGGATGAACATGGTGATTGGTCGGCCGCGCATGAACATCTTGATGTGATTCCCCTCTGAAAGGGCAGACAGAATCAGAACACATGTTGGAGAACAAAAGATTCAATGTGGACATAAATGTAGTATAAAAAAAGAATGCTGAAATACAACCATTCATTGAGTGAATTTACAGGTGAATTTGTGTCTCTGTGGTTGTCTTTAAATGTTTATGGTTGTTTTTATCTCTTTGAGGACATGTTCATAACTTCGTAGTTGTTTTTGTCTCTGTAAGGGGCTGAAGGGTAGAATAGTGGGGGGAGTGTACGTTCCTGCCATAAGCCTTCCACCCACTCCAACAGGGGAATGGAGATCAGGTGTGCTAAGAGACACACCTGGATCTCATCTTATCTTCAAGGGGTGGGTGCAAAAGGAGAAGCACAGAAGAATTTGAGGAGGAGACATTTTGGGAGAGGAGCAGTTTGGGTGCTCCCTTAGATCTTCAGGGAAAATCCCAGTCGTATGGCGCCCGGTCTGATTCTGAAGTTTAAGGGTTAGTTTGATTGGCAAACACGCTCTGAAGACACACTTGGTCATCTGTTTTTGTTTCTTCACATTATTTTATTAAAAAAATATTACTAGATACCATCCGCCTCTGACTGCTGCGCGGCCATTTTTGTCTCTTTGTGGTCATCTTTTTATCTTTCAATTTTTGTTTCTCAATGGTTGCTATTTGGACTCGGTAAGCAGAAGATCAATACTAAACTGTATTTTAACCTTTCAAACAAGGGCTCAATGTCTACTGATCAGACCACGGTACACTGATAACGACTTATCTGTGAGGAGATTAAACAATGTTTAAAAGAAGTTGTGAGGGACAGGTGAAGACGACGTGAGGGACAGTGAAGCAGGGGAGAGACGGTTGGAAGATAGGTGAGGGCCATTGGCTTGTACGTCAAACGGTTTGTAAAGGAACGCATGCTATATGAACATACAAACACTAACCCTAGGAAACACCAGGGCCTCGTATGTGGCTAACGGAGTTAGTCCTGGTTTCTCTGATAAACTCTTCCGCCTTCTAACGTAGGACGCACACACACGATTATCCTGATGACGGACATCTGGTTCTAACTAACAAGACTGTTTGAGCAGATCAGCCTTTGAGGAACTGAGATAATCATTTTGTTAATTTGAGCTGGGTAATAGGACATTTGATCGACTTAGTTGAACCACGTACGAGCAATAGGGCCCTGGTGAACATCTATCAGGGGAACATCTTGAATTGGTTCACCCCGGTCACGCTCGAATATAACCACCAGGTTAGGATCAGTAGTTATACCGGTTCTTACCAGGTAACCCCCAGGTTATATACTATAATCCTAACCTGGTGGTTAATAACGAGTTTGGATACTCTAGGTAAAGCAAGGTTGGCCTGGACTAGCCTGACTAACGACTCATTCAATTTATTTTGTACACTTACCCACGCTCAAATGAGCTACGATCACATGCTCTACTTTTAATTTACTGGCCTCCACTTGTAGGACTTCCTCATTTCTCTCAATCTCTTAATAAAGTTCAGGTGGCACCCATTTGACCGTATATGTAGGTAAACGACAGTAGGGTCGGAGTCACAGACAGGTGTGAAATCACCTGATCGGGCCGGCGAATAAGAGCGAAAGAGATGAAGAGTAGAAAACAGGAAGCACTCATTCAGCTGCTGTTAGCATGTTAGCTCGCCCTGCTGACTCCTTAGGACTTACCAGCTTGGCTGTTTTTCTCTCGTGTCGACATTTTGGCTGGTTTGAGATAAAGACATTGTCACTCAACAAAAACACCACCAAAGACAACGCAAACAATACAAACAACAACAACACAAACTAAAAGAGAAACATAAAGAGGCGCAACAGGGCCCGTTGGATCAATCTCTCTTTGATGATGATCAAGCCTAACCCCCTATCCCAAATGTTAAGGTTCAGGCGGACGGTGGGCCGCCGCCCAATATATAATGGTACGAGAAACACTGCATCTAGGTCACCTTTTCATCTGGGCTCGTTTCTAATGACTTAACATTAGCATCTTCAGAAATAAATATGAAAGTTGGGCTGTAAATGAGTGACATTATTCAGGTAAGTTCATTGGTGACATTGGTAACAATGTAGGTGGAATTCATCATGAGACGAGCCAAAAGTTATGAAAAATTACCCAAAAAAGTATTGATACACAACCAAACAGTATCAATAAGAGCAGTGGTGTTACTCACAAGTCATCTTTATTGAATTCAAAGAGCTCATTTCTGTCACCAGGACGACGCAAACAAGAGTCACGAAGGGACAAACATGGTACAGCACAGATAATAACGATTGTGAATATTGTACTAATATATATGGTTTATGTAGTTACCTTGACTGATGACCGGCTCTTTGTGTCTGAAACATAATTAAACAAACGTTTTATTCAGCATTAAAGATTTAATTATAAACAGGAAACACACACAATATACATTTATACACACACATGTATATACATGGTCGGCTCAGAATGTGGAGTAAACATGAAACCATGGATCCACCCTGCCTCGTCTCAACAGTTCAGGCCGCTGGTGGTGTGATGGTGTGGGGGATATTTTCATGGCTCACTTTGGGCCCCTTAGTACCCATTGAGCATTCTTTAGATGACCATGTCCATCCCTTAATGACCACAGAGTATCGTCTTCTGATAGCTGCCTCCAGCAGGATGATGCACCATGTAACAAAGCTCAAATCATCTCAAACTGGTTTCTTGAACATGAGGATCAGTTCACTGTACTCCAAAGGCCTCCAAGTCACCACATCTCAATCCAATAGAGCACCTTTGGGATGTGGTGAAACGGAAGATTCACATCATAGACGTGCAGCAGACGAACCTACAGCAACTGCGTGAGGCTGTCATGTCAATATGGACCAAAATCCAACACCTTGTTGAAAGTATAACAGCAAGAATGAAGGCAGTTCTGAAGGCAAAAGGGGGTCAAACTGTTTACTAGCAAGATGTACCTAATAAAGTGAGTGTACACACACATTTGTACACAGTATTCAGAGGTACTTGTACCTGTCGGCGTTCTTCACCACCTTGGCCAACAGCTTGGAGGTGGAAGCAGCTTTCACAAGTCTGTTCCTGTTCTCCTCTGAACTGTCCCAGGTGCTGCTTTGAGAACGTTCCATACCTGAGGACCGCTTCACACTGGGGCCTCTGCTCACACAAACACACATAGAGAGCGACAAGGAGACACACACAGTTTCCATTAGGAGGACAGAAAATAACACTTGTTTTTCATATGGATTCTTAAGTATTGTTAAAATACGAGACAATAATGTGATACTTAATTAATAGCAATAGCATTGTGGTAACAATAATAATAATGTTCTAAGAGAAGAAAAAAAAAAAAGAAAATGTAATAATTATGTAACATGCTAGTAAAATGAATAATACAATTAGTAATAAGAATAATACTATTATAATAATGTAATAAAAATGATAATAACGTAATAATCAAACAGCTGTTTGATGCTGAAGGCCCCATTAGAGACAAGACATTGATGGTCGAAGTCGAACAAATATAAGTTGTCCATGTGGCGCCCATCTTTCATGGGTCCAGTTCATCATCATATTCCAATAGAACTAATCAGGTAAGATGGTGGACATACCATCATAGACTATGTTATATATTTGCTTGTGTGTTGTTTTTTTAATTGCGGCGGTTAGTCAGCTGATCCTCTAGAAACTCAAGCCACCCGCTAGAGGAGCAAGAGGAGAAGAGAAGGAGGTCTTCAGGTGAAGCTGGGAGCAGAACAGGGTTAATGGTTTTGATAAAAGGCAGCCAGAGCCTTGAGTTATAAGCAGCAAGCCAAGAGTTATAAGCAGCAAGGGAGGACCAGGAGTTAGGAGGCTCCAGAAAAAGATTCAGAAGAAGCTAGAAGAAGGAAATGTTAGTGATTAAAAACACCAATCCCGCCTGGGGTTTCTACCAGCAAAGAGTATTGAGGTGGAGACCCCTGGATTCCAGAAGACACCCTGAAGATTCCAAGAGCATCAAGAGGCTCTCAGAAGACTCCAGAAGGCCTCAGAACACTTCAGGATCACAGACAGGTCCCTCTAGACTTCTCCTGAGGAGCCACAGTCCTGCTTTATGTCACTGATTGGCTGCATTACGTGTGTTCAAACAATGGTACATCTGCACATGAGCTGGTCAGATGGGCTGTGAGGACTGTGGGTCCTCAGGAACAAGATTCAATGATCTCAGAGCAGCGTCAGCGGGAAGTGATTTCAGATAACAAAGTGGAACCTTTTGGGAGGAACGTTGGCTTTACTGCTGTCAGCAGACTGAGGAGGTCTCTGCTGCTGGAGATTCTGGGGAAGGTGGGGGGAGGAGGGAGAAGGAGACAGATCTTTTGGGTGAGGAAGCTCCTCACGTTCCTGGATCTCCTCCATCTGAGATCGCTGGCTGCCGAACTCCTTCTTCCTCTCTGCTCCACTGTGGACAAAACCAGGGCATTGAGAGTCCACAATTACTGGTTCCACTGTTGTTTGACTGTGGTTCTGAGTTTCTATTGCATTCTTCTCTGGTTATACGATGTCTTACTGCGGTTGAGCTGTGATTCTATTGAGTTTCGACTGTGGCTCTGAGTTTCTACTAATTCTACTCCTACTGGGTTGTATTGGTTCTGCTGGCTCTACTGGTTTCACTTGTCTTGTACTGCGTGCCACTGGTTGTCGGTTCTGCTATGATTCAAAGCACTGATCTAAGAACACATATTCCTCTCATCAAAACCAGGACCATGAGAGTCCAAAACCACTGCGAACAGCTTCCTCTTAATCTACTTAATGATTCCAGTAAATGAGAGGGCTTAGTCTTGGCGGACATATACCGCCATACTGTCGAATTATGAGCCTCATTAGATGTGTAACCCTCCAACTCACGTGTAGAACTTAATACCTCAAGAATCCATTACTCAAACATTACTCAGTTTAGAAATAAACACATTACCTTGTTACACAAACAATTTGTCCAATTTGGTTCTTAAGCAGTTTTAGCTAACAAACTCCAGTGTACTCTGGTCTGGTTTTGACACATATATTGAAATACACACACATATCATTGATTGCATGGATCAATCAGATCCGGTCTGTAGACACCTGGGAGGAAAGAAAAATCTGTAACGGGTTAAAAAACAACATTAACCAGACAAGAACAGACTTTAGCTTGACACAAGTTGATGTGTGAATAAATACGGTTATAATCCATGGAACCAGTGAGCTGTTGATGTTTCCTGGTGTAAAACCAGAAGAATACAAACATCCCAGGGAGAAGAAGAGTGTTTTACACAAAGTAAATCAGTAATATCTACCTGGAGACACAAGGAAGTTTGTTAGGAGAATGCTCATGCAGGCTTTACCTCCTCGCCACCAAACAGAGCGTTTATCTCATGTTGTGTGCTACTGCTATGAAAGGGAAGCTTCCCACGTGGCTCCTAAGAGTAGGGATCAAACTACGACTTTGAGCTTTTTAACTTAGAACTATGAACAATATATAAACCGTTTACTTAGTGTTTCCTCTCTGTAAGAGCTTGAAGTGTATCTATTAGTTCATTGGAATTTGGGGAATATTAATACATTTCATTTTAGATTTATTACACTGTAATTTTACCTCTTGGCAGCAGACGACATCGTCTCCTTCCTGGTGACCGAGGTGGACTCTCTCTTACGCCCAGGTGTTCCTCCATTGGCAATAGAGGACATTGAGTATGCTTCACGAAGAGCAGCACCACCTGATGGAGGAAGCAAGTTACTGTTAACACTGTTAGAGGCTTTCCAGTAGGTGTGTCTGTTCATATTTCCCAGTACTTATTACGGGTCATTTTAGCTGATGCTTTTTATCCAAAGCGACTTGCATTGCATTTTAACTCATGGCTCTTTAGATTTTTGCCAGGGGAGCAATTAGGCGTAAAGCCTAGTTTTTGCTTCTGCATTTTCAGAGAGACACAAGGACACGCAGACGCAAGAGACCCTTGCGTGTCTTTTCACACCTAGTTGCGTGCGTCGATCCATTTTTTTTGCGTCTAAAGCGACGCAGCCTCCTGCAGCACCAGGCTGTGATTGGTCTGCTGACTACGTCCTTTACGGAGTCTCACGTCTCCGTTTTCACAGCACAATACGGCCGTTATTAAAAGGAAGAACGTTTACGAGAGAACGGATCAGATCGGAGAGCTTTTGTGGGAAGAAATGCGTAAATATGAGCACTTGTACAAGCCGTCATTGGCGGACTATGAGGACGCCGGATGGCCTCTGATTCATGGAGGGAGATCTCTACAAACAAGGGGAACAAAGTCGTGGAAGAAAATACGGGACAAATGTGTCCTTGATGAAAAGCAGCAGTGTGGATGCATGGGGCAATAAAGTCTATGATCAATAAATAAAGCAACCAGCGACTTCCACACACAAAGACGTGACTCTCCAGGTCGTCTTCAACAAAACACGTGACTCCACCTGTTGTTCTGGAGGTGAATCGCTCTGCAACACACGCAGGACTTTACAACCAGGAAGTGAAACCAGTGCGTCGTCACAACGGTAGGGACACTTCAACATCGGACATGGAGCAGCCAGGGCTCCCCCTCTCTAACTATGGGCCACTGTCGACCCCCCTCCCCGTACTTACTGGTTCATGATGTAGTAACATCTGAGAGGAGAACGTTACCTTTGGCTGCATGTTTTTTGGAAACAGAGACTGAGGCTTCAGAAGCGGCGAGGCGGCGAAGGACGTCAGCGAGAGCGGCTTTCATCACGGTGAGCTCGTCTTCCTGCTGCTGGACACGCAGCTCCAAAGCAGAGAGGCGGTCGTTGACATCCGAGACACTGGCTCCAGACATGCTGTCATCTACACAACAACCAGACAACTAGTTTAACAAGACAAGAACAGCAACAACAGTAGGATTCACATCTGAGATATGGGCTCCAGACATGTAGTCATCTACACAACAACAACTTGAAAACCGGGTCCCGTTCCTCACACGTGGCTAACAGTTAGCCGGATAATTATCAGGATATTATTACACAGATCTGGCTTTTCGGTTCCACAAAGAAAGTTGGGCAACATCGCCATAGCAACAACTCAAAAACTTGAACCTGGTCCGCCCAGGCTTGACGTTTTATAGGGAGTAGTGTTGCACAGTGTACCGGTACTAGAGGTACCGCGGTACCCTTACGTTGAAAACAATACAGTTTTTAACATTTTTAGTAACGGTAACTAAAATTGTACCAAATAATACACACTTCATACAATAGGCGACATGCTGGTGGAGCCTGACGGTGCGTTCACCACAAAAGCAAAGCAAATTTTCGCCCCGCTTTAAAAAAATGGGACGCGAATAATTTGCTTCGTTTTTGGTGTGAACGCACCACGAGGGTGGATCTCCACCTAATTCTTTTTAGTTAAGGAAATATGAATTTGAGAATATCAAACAATGATAAACAATGCTTCATTTACTGCATATAGTAAATGAAGCATTGTTTATCCCACAGACAGTCAAACAGATGCCAGGTAAATAGGGAACCTTACAGATGTTTTATTTATTACTAACATTAGATAAATATTCCAGTACCCTATTTGTGGTATTGTAAGTATCGGGTACCGTATCATTTTGGCAGGTATAGTATGAAAGTCACAATTTTGGTTTCATGACAACCCTAATAGGGAGATAGTTCTTCCAGATCAATGACCTATGAGCACTATCGATGCTGCCGACAAGAAATCATTTGTTTACAGGAAGACCTTCTAGAGCCGTAATGTGGTGAACACCACACGCTGTCCCACAGGCTGTCTCTCATACTGTCCCACACGCTGTCTCTCATACTGTCCCACACGCTGTCCCACAGGCTGTCTCTCATACTGTCCCACAGGCTGCCTCTCATACTGTCCCACAGGCTGCCTCTCATACTGTCCCACGCACCGTCCCACAGGTTGTCTCTCATACTGTCCCACGCACCGTCCCACAGGCTGTCTCTCATACTGTCCCACGCGCTGTCCCACAGGCTGTCTCTCATACTGTTCCACACACTGTCCTACAGGCTGTCTCTCATACTGTCCCACACGCTGTCCCACAGGCTGTCTCTCATACTGTCCCACAGGCTGCCTCTCATACTGTCCCACAGGCTGCCTCTCATACTGTCCCACAGGCTGTCTCTCATACTGTCCCACACACCATCCCACAGGCTGTCTCTCATACTGTCCCACGCACCGTCCCACAGGCTGTCTCTCATACTGTCCCACGCACCGTCCCACAGGCAGTCTCTCATACTGTCCCACGCGCTGTCCCACAGGCTGTCTCTCATACTGTCCCACACACTGTCCTACAGGCTGTCTCTCATACTGTCCCACACGCTGTCCCACAGGCTGTCTCTCATACTGTCCCACAGGCTGCCTCTCATACTGTCCCACAGGCAGTCTCTCATACTGTCCCACGCGCTGTCCCACAGGCTGTCTCTCATACTGTCCCACACACTGTCCTACAGGCTGTCTCTCATACTGTCCCACACGCTGTCCCACAGGCTGTCTCTCATACTGTCCCACAGGCTGCCTCTCATACTGTCCCACAGGCTGCCTCTCATACTGTCCCATGCACTGTTCCACAGGCTGTCTCTCATACTGTCCCACGCACTGTCCCACAGGTTGTCTCTCATACTGTCCCACACACCATCCCACAGGCTGTCTCTCATACTGTCCCACGCACCGTCCCACAGGCAGTCTCTCATACTGTCCCACGCGCTGTCCCACAGGCTGTCTCTCATACTGTCCCACACACTGTCCCACAGGCTGTCTCTCATACTGTCCCACACACTGTCCTACAGGTTGTCTCTCATACTGTCCCACGCACTGTCCTACAGGCGGTCTCTCATACTGTCCCACGCACTGTCCCACAGGCTGTCTCTCATACTGTCTCTCATACTGTCCCACGCACTGTGCCACAGACTGTACATTTTTGTACAGTGTTGAGATGTGGAGAATATTGGGAACGCTGCCGAGTGCTCTTGGTTAAGTTTATTTGGCGCTTAATAAACTTTTGGATGTTCCACGTTTTCACTGCTTCAATATATTGAATTTCTGATTTTATATATATGTGTGTGTATGTGCGGATCAGAATATATATCCGCACATACACATATTCACACACTCAAATTCAAACTCTTAGTTCTATATGATCATCTACACATACATATGATACATAAACGCATAAAGTACTTACATCCTCAAAACTATTCATTCATATAAATTAGCTACTCTTTGGGCTTGTTTTTATCTACCTACTTAAAATCGCATTCCATGAAGCTTACTGCCAGCAGGCACATTTAAAGAAATACTATCTGATTGTTTTCGAGTGATGAGGCACTTAAATGAGCTTATACATTTTCCCAACACTTATGCATTTAACACTTATAACATTTAAATATTTTGCCGTGCTTGCCGTCTAGCCCTCGCAGTGGGGATGGTGTTTGAGTTTGCCATGATTATTCAATTCAATTTATTTTATATAGACCAATATTGCAATTCGGCTTCAGAGGGCTTTACAATCTGCACACATGCAACATCCTCTGTCCCAAAACCCTCACATTGGCACAGGAAAAACTCCCGTTTGATGGAGAGCATAAAAGGGAAGAAACCTTTAATTAGATTGAAGGAGGATCCCTCTCCCGGGATGAAGAGACTGCGATGGATGTCATGAGTACAGAATGAAGAACGTAGAAGATGAACAGTACATTCAATTCATATGACAGAAATGATTAGAATATACATATTATAGTCTTGAACTCCTCATATGCGTTCATGACCATCTCTGAGAAAAAACGAGGCTCCTCTTTGAGTTTAATTGACGTTTTTCTGTTAGAAAATAAATTTTTCGGTGATCGTTTCTTCCCTCTTTTGCAGAAGGACGCAAGATTAGGCCTGTCGCAATATCCGATAAAATGACATACTACACACTCTGAAATTGCGTGCAATAATTGTTGGTGATTCCAATGAACTATGCTGACAAATAAAACGTTGTTTAACTTAATTTTATAAATGTAAATGTTTGAAAGAACGTACTTTTATTACTATGATATTATATTGTCATTATGTTATCAGATCAAATCAGGATTAGGAAACATTTATTGCCAAAATATGTCAAACAAACAAGGAATTTGTCTTGTTGGTTGGTGCGTGACAGTAGACAGTGTAACAAAAGACAACAAGACAGCAGTGCACAAGTAATAAAATAAAGTAAAATGAAATGCTAATGCTAAGGGTTAGTAGAATAAGGCTATGGGTCAGTATAAAATAAGAGAATAAAGTTAGTTACAAATTTTAAATATTAAAAAGTTAAAAAATATTAAGCATAAAGTGCACTAGCGAACAAGTAACAAAGTGACGACAAAGTGGTCTGAAAATTGCCATAATACCACATATCGCAATAAATGTTAGTGCAATAATCGCACAACAAAAATTTGATATTGTGACAGCCCTACGCACGATTATCCCGATTACAATTAAAATATTGAGACTGTTTGTTTGAGTGCAGATCATCCTTTGAGGAACGAAGATAGCCTGACTTCAGCCATTGGGTTGATTTGAGCTGGCTAAGAGACATTTGATGGACCACGTACGAGGAATTGGGCCCAGAACAACAACATGACAAAACCTAGAAAAAAAAACAGTAGGATTGTTGACAATGAAGTCTTATTGTGTCATCTACACAACAAGACAAAAAAAATCCAACCATAACAGAATAACACAAAACATATTTCTGAAATATTAAGTACTTCATTAAGAGACTAGAAATTGAAATATCAGTTAAATTATTGAAATACTAGGATATTACACAATAGACCCGGGTGTTGACCTGATCGTCTCTGGCAGACCCAGGTCTATACCTCTGCAGGTCTCTAACGGACCCAGGTCTTTATCTCTGCAGGTCTCCAAAAGACCCAGGTCTATACCTCTGCAGGTCTCCCACAGACCCAGGTCTATACCTCTGCAGGTCTCTAACGGACCCAGGTCTATACCTCTGCAGGTCTCTAACGGACCCAGGTCTTTATCTCTGCAGGTCTCCAACAGACCCAGGTCTCTATCTCTGCAGGTCTCCCACAGACCCAGGTCTCTATCTCTGCAGGTCTCCCACAGACCCAGGTCTCTATCTCTGCAGGTCTCCCACAGACCCAGGTCTCTATCTCTGCAGGTCTCCCACAGACCCAGGTCTTTATCTCTGCAGGTCTCCCACAGACCCAGGTCTTTATCTCTGCAGGTCTCCCACAGACCCAGGTCTAGATCTTTTGGAGGAGCTGCTGGTTTTGTGGCACTGTAGCACCCGGAGGGGCGGTGCTGAGTCTCTGATATATACAGCAGTGACACGTGTAAAGGCGCCAGAGGCGCGTGGGGCTCTTATGGTGACATAGCAGCGTGGGCGGGTGCTAAGTGGTCTTTGGTGCGCGAGCGGTGGGGGGGACTCACCCAAACTGCCGGTAAATCCGTCCATTTTCCTGGGTAAAAGCGGGAGTCCGGGCCGGAGGCCTGCGGGAGGCGGAGCGCGCTGCGGGCCTCCGTCCGGGGCTTTCCACCTCAGAGGCGATAAGCGCAGCAGTTTGGGGGTTAAACCCGCGGTGCTGCCAGCTGCGTCCGTCAGTTGGGCCGAAGAGCCTCCGCGTTCCTGCAGACTGTAAGAAGAACCCGCTCGGACAGGAACCGAACCGACAGCCGAAGCGAGAGGAGCCGCAGACACGAAGGACCGATGCTGCTGCGCGTTTCCGACTCCGCCTCCCCCGGAGATGGAGGGAGCGAAAGGGGGGAGGGGGGAGAGGATCGAGGAAGGTCAAGTTTCAGTGTTTTCACTGTAGATGTTGAGCTGCAGCGCCGCTGGGAGGCGATCAGCAGCATCAATGACTGGTTAGAAAAAGGAGGGTTAGGGTTCACGCATATGAATATTTAGATTTATGTATAGTGACTCTCGCTAATGAAGCTTGGGACATCAGCTTGCTTCTTATGCTTTTATTGATGAGCAGGAAAACAAGCTACCATTGAAACCACTGACTGTTTATGTGACGACTGAAACCATTGAATGTTTATAAGAACACCAAAACTATCGACTCACCAGGCGGCATGCTGGTGTTAGGTGGTGCGGGTTGGTGTGGTGGTTAGCCCTGTGGCGTCTATGAAGGTCTTGAGTTTGAACCCACCAGCATCTTTGACCTGTAGATCGAGAGCTTTGTCTTCCGGGTCATCTCTCTTTTCGTCACAGCGGTAAAGCGAGTGCAATACCGCCCCCGCTGCTCCGATTCTCCATCCAAACTCACACTCCATCTTCCCCTCACTTGTGAACAAGACCCCGAGGTACTTGAACTCCTTCACTTGGGGTAAGGACACATTCCCTACCTGGAGTAGGCAATCCATCGGTTTCCTGCTGAGAACCATGGCCTCAGATTTAGAGGTCATGCGTCTTCTCCAGGTCCACAAAACACATGTAGATGAGCGTACTCCCAGGCCCGCTCCATGATCCTGGAAAGAGTAAAGAGGTGTTCCGTCGTTCCACGACCAGGACGAAAACCGCATTCTTCCTCTTCAATCCTTGGTTCGACTATCGGCCGAACCCTCCTTTCCAGCAGCTTGGAGTAGACTTCACCAGGGAGGCTGAGTAGTGTGATACCCCTTCTTTTATAAATGTTAGTCTGTAATCAATCGTGATCAATTCAACACAAAGGTTTTACATAGATGTACTCATCTTAATGTGTTCAAAGGGACAAATACAAAGGGAAACACTGTGACCAAACTTCAGTTTTATTTAGGTGAATATAAAAAGCCATAAAAATTTCACTATATAAAATCCAATCAGATTAAAAATGAGACAAAAACCTCAATGAATTCATAATAATAATTCATCAACAGAAAATATGAAATCAGTTGAAGCAGAAAGTCCCAACAAACTCAAAATCTTCTCCGGTTTATTCCCGTCGGTTCAAAATCTTCTTATTCATACAAAATATTTTAACAAAAACATAATTCACTCAAAGCTCCAGGATCCAAAAAGTCTTCATATTCAATCAAATATGTGATCACATGACATTTAGTTCCCATTCATCTTCTGTGGTTTCTGCGGCTCAGTGGTCAGTACGTAGAAATAGAAGAGGAGTAGAACAGACCGGTTCACTGGTTGTTGTGGTGACGGGACTTCACAGAACAGTTTGTTTGACTGGGGGGGGGTCACTGGTAAAGCGTTAGCATTGAAGCAGACTTAGCATGCTAGCTAACTAGGGAGCAGTCTGCGTGTCAAATCATTTTAGTCTAACTCCCCTTCTACTCCTTTTCTTTTGAACATTTTGAGCATCAATTAATAATTGCAGTCATTTAACAATCACACATCGGTCCTATTGCCCTGTAAATCACAGTAAACTGAATAATTTCAGAACTTACAAAAGACCTGAGTTCAACCTGAAGAAGATGACGATGATGAAGGACGCACAGAGCATGATAGAGGAACTGAAGGCAGTGTGGTGAAGAGTTTCATCATCGAACAGATGAAGACACAGCAACATAAAAAAGGCCCAAAGAAAGATTTATGCATATTCAGCAGCATGTTTTCAGTAACCATAGCAACAAAGTCATCATGAGATCCTCAAACTGATGACAGGAAGTAAAGGGAGGTACAGCAAAGTTACTGAAGAAGAAGGCACATCTGAAGAAATTTGGTCCACCTGGCAGAGGCCACGCCTCCTCTGAAAGAAGCTCCACCCTCTGTGGGTGTGGCTTCAGTAGCTGAAATTGACCTTCTCGATGTCCGAGATCAGAGTCCTGGCCAGGTAGATCCCCACCATCTGATCCCAGGTAAACAGAAACATCAGGTACAGCACTCCAGTGGTAACCAGTGGAAACCATAATAAACACATAAAATGTGTGTAGTACTGTGTGTGTTGTGTGTGTTTTGTGTTGTGTGTGTGTTGTACAGCTAATTAAAGAATTACTGGGTAGTGACCTGCAGAAGAGAGATGACGATGAAGACTATGGCTACCGTGTAGAGGTTGCCAGGTAACCAATCCTCCAGTGCAGCAATGCAGCCTTTGGTGTAGATATGCTGAGTCCACTCACTCTGTGCAGGAACAGAAGAACATTACAGAAGCGCTCCCTCAAGAACCAGGAGAGGTTTGCACCATGCTGGCTAGTGAACACTAGTATTCAACTTGTATTCAGCTACGGCTTTATTTGTACAGAAAAGTTCTGGTTCTGTATAACCAGACATCCGTTCCACCAGACATGACATAGGGTGCTCCTCCTGTAGGCGTTTATGGTGGTCATGAAATAGATTCATGTTAATTTATCTGGTTCTAATGTTCTATACCAGGGGTATTCAACTGAAATGTAAATAGCTCCAGTTAGAGAACATTTCTAGAAGCAAATGTCCCGAAAAGCATAATGTAACTATTTAGGGTGATTAAATAGAGGGATAGAGTTCTAGCAAGATCTGCACCTAATCACATAACAAAGAATTGAACATATATGTATGACTGCAAATATAAATAATGTTCTCTCAATTAATAAATAAAAGTAGGGCTGCATTTCAAAATAAGAGAAAATAAATAAAGTGCTTCAATAAAAAAAAAAAGTGACTCTAAAATACATTTTAACTATTGAACAGTGTTATAGAATATAGAATATATATATATATATATATATATATATATATATATATATATATACACATATATATAATCTCCACCCCCCACTTAAGAATTCAGCTCTAGTTTGTCCTGCCAACATTTTAAACCTGGACGTGGATGCAGTGCCGTCCCCCTCCTCGTGAGGAGATGCTCATTGTGCTTCATAATGGCGTTTCACATCGACACTTTGAATAGGTGCTTCGGGTTCTAAGCATATGAGACTCTGGTTTAGTGATCCAGGGTGAAGTATGAACAGAAACGTGTCCATTCATTCTACTTTCGCTGTCCGCTATCTTTTTGCAGAGAGCCATTTGTTCCTTATTTCTCTCACACATCCCTTTCTCTCCCTTTCTCCCCCTCACTCGTCTTCTTAAATTTAGCCATCTCTGAGACGATATCTCCCTGCCTGGAATGCAAAGATTCCATTGGTCGAGTGGTATCACATGGAATGGCGTAACACAAATGCTACTAGTCTAAAATACTGCAGACCACCAAAGCTGCATCAGGTTTAAAATCACAACTGTCTGTTTTAGCTTAAGGACCGGGTCCGGATGGCATGACTTCTGGATCCGGATCCGGGCTGCGGCCCAGCAGGTAACTTCTGTTCTATACTTTGCTGTGATCACATGGTTCTCTTTATGAGCACTCAGAGCAGTTTGGAGAATTCTCTCTATCAGCAATGTATAACATGTTTCTGACAAACGTAGACCAGTCAGCTTACATCAGGTCATCTTCCTCACATCCTCCTCATCACAGTGACAGGGAGGCGGGCCTTCACCTCTATAAACAGGAAGCCACATTGAAAGAACAGGGAGTGACCTCACCGTTGGCCGATTTCTCACGTCGTATCCACACTGACTGTTCAGCACAGAGTCCTAAAACAAACACAATTACTTTCATTCTATGAGGCTGAATCAATTATTATTATTGATATTAATCAGTAGTCATCGGCGACAAACTCACAGCAGGATCTGTGATGCAGCAGGAGAAAGGAACTCCACACTTCTCTCTGCTGCGATGGGTTCCGTTACAGCTAAAATAAACATTTTGATTCCAGTCGTTTGGTCCCTGAGCTCCACAGCAGTGATTCTGTTAAAGAGGAACATACTCACAATTCTGATAGTAGAAGTAGATGATAAAGGTTCTGTTAGTAGAAGATGTAAAGGTTCTGTTTGTGGAGGAAGATGATAAAGGTTCTAATAGTGGAGAAACATACTAAAGGTTCTGTTCATGTTCTGGGGGATATGTTACCATCCTCTGCAGAGAGTCGATGAGGTTCTGCAGGTCGATGTCGTCTCTGTAACCTTTAACATTGGCTAAGAAGAAGTCGTTGATCCATTCTCGGACCTGACTCTGAAACACCACGGCCAGAACCGCAGCCGTCAGCTCCAACAAGAAGATGAAGCCGATCACACCAGAGAACTGAGAAGAACAAAAAGAAAACAACTGGAACGTTGAGAAAAATACGTAGATGGAGAACACCTGAAAAGAAAAACACTAGAACTTAAAAACCCCCAAAAGAAACTGAGGAGACATGTTTCTAATCGATATACTTTAGAAGACGGATGTTTTTAACGTACAAACTTTAGAAGACAGATGTTTTCTCTCAGAGCTCCCACACATCCGGCAAAGCCCAGGATGAATGTGACGCCACCAACGACCAGGACCAACCAGACCGGATCAAAACCATGCAGCTGGGTTACCTGCGTCAGATCCAACAGGACCCCCTGAAATCCACCACACACAGGCATATATATATATTAGTGCTGAGCAGAGATGAAAAAAGCAGGATTTTTCTGTGATTAATCGCATTATGTACAGAATTCTAAAAAAGATAGTGTACCAAGTGATGACCAATGACCAAAAGTTGTTGTCGGTTGTACGAAGTGAATGAAAGACTTTTCCAAGAGAACAGACTTGAGATAGTTAGGCAGATAATTACTAAGTAAACCTGGAGACACACTGAGCCTCTCATTGTGCACGCTCCGCCATCTTGGTCATGAAGAAAGAAAAAAGAATCACTTCAGGTTGAGCAGATACACAATGACTAAATTAACTTTCAACGTCCACTTTTTTATCCGTTCCTCCAACTTTACATTGTCTTACTCCTGCACCCAGCTAGTTAGACACACAAGGTCATTTACATTTCAGACGATGAAGAACTTCTCTTCTTCTGAACAATATGACCAAGAGAGAACCTTTCACAGGTGCTGATGTTGTACTTCAGAATGCTGCGTGAGTCTGCATGTCGTCACTCTGTTCCATACAACTTGTGTTTTCTCCTTGCGACATGTAAAAAGCCGGTGGCTTCTCAAGTTCCTTTGCTTGCCATGACCTTCAAAAATATAAATAAAAAAATGTGTCTGTGTATGTGCGCATGGGGCGCTGGTACCAGCGGACAGACTACTACCCCCCTTCCCCTGTTGGTCCAAGTTGTAAACACTGTGTACTGCTCTTCTTGTGTGTATTTAAATGAATACGGGAGTCAGGACATAGCGTCTAAGATGCTTTATTGTGTAGCACCAAAGTACACAAATCAAATAGGAGTAAAACTAAAACAAACAGAAGAACACGGTGAGCAAGATTAATTACACACTACAATTGAACCGTAAGTAGCTCCTACGCTTCTGTAGCAGTCAAATGTACAGTGTGACAACAGCAGGCGGACCGCTCTGCACCCGGCAGTGAGTAGGATTGTCACGATACCAACATTATGACTTCAATACCATACCTGCCAAAATATTACGGTACCCGATACTTACGATACGATACCACAAATACGAAACTGGAATATTTATCTATAATAGTAATAAATAAAAAACTAAGTTTCCCTTTTTTACCTGGCATCTGTTTGACTGTCTGTGGGATAAACGATGCTTAATTTACTTGCATATAGTTTGATATTCTCACATTCATATTTTCTTAACGAAAAATAAAAAGAGACGCACCCTCAGGCTCCACCAGCATGTAGCCTGTTGCATCAAGTGTGATGACCCCATGATCATATCGGCCCACATGAGTGAAATTGTAGGTTATTTTGCTGTATAAATTTCTGCTAGACTATTCAGGAACTTATTTGCGGTCTTGCTTTGTCTTGTGTTGCTTGATGTTTGACTGTGTTAGGAAAGTTGTTGTCAAGCTAGCCAACAAAGCTACAGGCTGCCAACTCTCACGTTTTCCCCGTGTGACACGCGTGTTTGCATGTTTTCACACGCACTCACGCCACACATCCAATTTATTACGCTAAAATCCCGCGCTGGTTCATCTCCAACCTCGCCGACGGTAAACGGCGCATCTGTAACCCGATAACTTACACCCCCCGCGCCCGGGTAGGACGTGTGGTCACCCGAGCTAAGCTAGGCTAAGGCTAATGGTGTTAGGCTGTATGTGGGTGAGCAGTCTGCTACGTGAGGGCGCGTCTCCCCTGATAACATGTGTGAGAGCTGCCCAGTCGATGTGTGCAGGCAGCCTGACACGGAGCGGAACAGTGAGTGCGCTCCAATTGCTGCTTTTTTTAAAGTACCGGTACTAAAAATATTCAAAACTGTATTGTTTTCAACGTAAGAGTACCGCGGCACCTTTCTAGTACCGGTACACCGTGCAACACTAGCAGTGAGATATCAAAATAAAGTCTGCTGCCTGCCAAAGAGCAATATCAGTTGTTACGGTTATATACCGGTATATATATATATATATATATATATATATTATATAAAGTAGTCGTTCTCTACCCGTTCTCTACCCGTGTCCTATGTGCTCACGAGTCCGTATTTCTTTTAGTTTCAGTCGGTTTTTGGGGGGGAGCCCCCCCTTGAAACACTGAATTAAGAGAAATATGCGGTTTTATTTATTTTTTTATTTGTCCCATGAATGTGTGTTTCCTCACCTTTTCACTCCACGCCCAGAAACCAACTGCGATGAAGGCAACACCAGCCAGCTGCAACAAGAAGACACACCAGTAATTAGTCGGGTCCAATAGAGCGGTTGGGTGCTGGGGGGCTGCCATGGATGACACGCCTCTTCAACATTGCGTGGAAGTGCCAAAAGGGGTGGTGGTACCTCTCTTCAAAAAGGGGGACCAGAGAGTGTGTAGGGGGGCATCACACTACTCAAGCCTAGTTTATGCTTCTGCGTTTTCAGAGAGACGCAAGGACACGCAGACGCAAGACACCTTTGCGTGTCTTTTCACACCTCCTTGCGTGCGTCGACCCATTTTTCTAGACTAGGGTCAAAAGCTACGCAGCCTCCTGCAGCGCACAAGGCTGTGATTGGTCCGCTAACTACGTCCTTTACGGAGTCTCACATTTCCGTTTTCACAGCAAAATACCAACATTATTAAAACGAAGAATGTTGAAGAATGAGCTCGGAGTAGAGCTGCTGCTCCTTTGCATTGAAAGGAGCCAGTTGAAGTGATTTGGGCATCTGGTAAGGATGCCCAAACGCCTTGGGATCCCCCTGTCAGAGCTGGTAGATGTGGCCCGGGAAAGGGAAGTTTGGGGTCTCCTGCTGGAGCTGTTACACCCGCGACCCGACCCTGGATAAGCGGTTGAAGATGGATGGATGGATGGATGGACAATAGAGCTGATAACACTAAATTGTCTGATAAAAGATCCAATAATCAAGGTTGATAAAAGCCTTTCCGGACTCCATCAACCACACAGGAAGTCTCTACATCCTGTCAGCTGAGAGGCAGACAGGAAAACGCTCAGTTTCAGGAAATGTAACTGCATGTGGACATTTGAAAGCGTGCAAGATAAAACAACACCGAAAGGCTTATTAACCACTGCCTCACCGAGAGCACCATAGATCTAAGTAATTATTGTGGCTGATTTTAATATTTGGGTAAATGTCGATGGCGACAGCCTTGCAACAGCATTTTTTTCATTGATGGATTCAAGTGTACAGAAACCTACTCATTGTTTTAATCACAACCTCAACCTGGTTCTGGTGTATGGTATTTATTTCGCTGTGTACCGGACTCGGCGGTTCCTCATATTGCTTTCAGGCACACTCAGAATGGAGACTGTGGAGCACTTTGTGGCTTCTCACTCAGAGACGGGTTTAGATCTCTGCACATTCCATTACATGTCATTTATCTGACACTTTTATCAAAAGGACTTACAATAAGTACATTTTAACCATAAGGAAACAAACTCAGGAGAACAAGTAACAAGAAAGTGTGATTTCATCAAATAAGCCGATTTACAACTTGCTGTAGATAAGAACGTGCGTGCGTGTTTGCAGGTGTGTGTGTGTGTCTCTTTAATGGCAGGTTCCCTGCTTTATTACTTGTGTGCGTGTTTGCAGGTGTGTGTGTGTCTCTTTAATGGCAGGTTCCCTGCTTTATTACTTGTGTGCGTGTTTGCAGGTGTGTGTATGTGTCTCTTTAATGGCAGGTTCCCTGCTTTATTACTTGTGTGCGTGTTTGCAGGTGTGTGTGTGTCTCTTTAATGGCAGGTTCCCTGCTTTATTACTTGTGTGCGTGTTTGCAGGTGTGTGTGTGTCTCTTTAATGGCAGGTTCCCTGCTTTATTACTTGTGTGCGTGTTTGCAGGTGTGTGTGTGTCTCTTTAATGGCAGGTTCCCTGCTTTATTACTTGTGTGCGTGTTTGCAGGTGTGTGTGTGTCTCTTTAATGGCAGGTTCCCTGCTTTATTACTTGTGTGCGTGTTTGCAGGTGTGTGTATGTGTCTCTTTAATGGCAGGTTCCCTGCTTTATTACTTGTGTGCGTGTTTGCAGGTGTGTGTGTGTCTCTTTAATGGCAGGTTCCCTGCTTTATTACTTGTGTGCGTGTTTGCAGGTGTGTGTGTGTCTCTTTAATGGCAGGTTCCCTGCTTTATTACTTGTGTGCGTGTTTGCAGGTGTGTGTGTGTCTCTTTAATGGCAGGTTCCCTGCTTTATTACTTGTGTGCGTGTTTGCAGGTGTGTGTGTGTCTCTTTAATGGCAGGTTCCCTGCTTTATTACTTGTGTGCGTGTTTGCAGGTGTGTGTGTGTCTCTTTAATGGCAGGTTCCCGGAGAGTGTTAACTAGAGACACCAGCCCTGGTGCTCTGGTTTAAAACTCTGCCTTCCTGCCTCGTCATCACAGCCATCCTGCTGCCACTGGGTGCCACACTGGCACCGAGCCGACACAACAGGTCATCAGACCGGCTGCTGGTCCGCCTGAAGCAGCGCTGGCAGCTTCAGGCGGATCCATGCTGGATAGCAGAAATGATTATAACTGTCTTTACGGACACAAGCTACAGCGATAAGCCACGCCCCCTTTCAGGCGCAAATGAAACAAAATAACTACAACTAGACGCGCGAGTAAAGTGTTTTGGTGTAAACACAGCATTAGTTCAATATCTCAATCTCTGTATGAAACTCGTCTTTCAGTCCCTAACCCCTAGTTTATGCTTCTGCGTTTTCAGAGCGACGCAGACTCAAGACCCCCTTGCGTGTCCCTCGTGTGTCCCTCGCGTGTCTTTTCACACCTCCTTTTGTGCGTCGACCCATTTTTCTAGACTAGCGTCAAAAGCGACGCAGCCTCCTGCAGCACCAGGCTGTGATTGGTCTGCTGACTACGTCCTTTACGGAGTCTCACGTCTCCGTTTTCACAGCACAATACGGCCGTTATTAAAAGGAAGGACGCTTACGAGAGAACGGATCAGATTGAAGAGCTTTTAAATATGAGCGCTTGTACAAGCCGTCATTGGCGGACTATGAGGACGCCGGACGGCCTCTGATTCATGGAGGGAGATCTCCACAAACGAGGGGAACAAACTCGTGGAGGAAAATACGGGACAAATGTGTCCTTGATGAAAAGCAGCAGTGTGGATGCACGGGGCAATAAAGTCTATGATCAATAAATAAAGCAACCAGCGACTTCCACACACAAAGACGTGACTCTCCAGGTCGTCTTCAACAAAACACGTGACTCCACCTGTTGTTCTGGAGGTGAATCGCTCTGCAACACACGCAGGACTTTACAACCAGGAAGTGAAACCAGCGCGTCGACGCGTAAAGACGCAGAAACACGCGGCGGCCTTAACACTCCCCTTATTAAAGAGTAAGTAGACATTTTTCTTTTTGATAATACTAATAGTTAGGGCTAGTTTAGGTTTATAGTAGCGGAATGAAAATGAAATGATATTGAAAAGCGTTTCACGATCTGCCTAACCAGGTTGTGATGCTGAGTAGGCAAGTTATCAGGAACATAAGCTTCCCATGCAAAATAAAACTGATTGAATTGAATAATCTGTACAGGCATCAGGTGCATACATGTGACTCACCCAAAAGATGATGTTGTAGCTGAACATGAGGTATTTGTAGCGGCAGCTCACCTCAGCACTCTCATATCGATAGTAGTACATCTGCCAATGATAAATTATGGTCATATATTGTTCTATACCATACACAGTATACCATTATATACTCTACATACAGTGTTCCATAATCTATATATAGTCAACACATATATATATATATATATATATATATATATATATATATATATATATATAGTTATTTACTATGTAAATATACTATTTATAGTGTTATAGATTCTACATTTTACTGTTAAATACTTCCTTCCATATCAACCGTTACATACTCTACATACAGATCACCCTTCATGGATTCTTATTTTTTTGCTAAAGCTAAAAACTAACAAAGTTAAACTTGAGTAAATACAAACTGCATTCTGATCATTTAATTTATTAAGGGAAAAAAACTCCCTGGCCCTATGTGAAAAAGTAATTTCCCCCTCAGCCTAATAACTGGTTTCTCCCCCATTAATAGATCATGGATGAACTGTGATTAACCACATCTAGTTTTCAGTAGCCACAGCCAGGCCTGATTTCTGCCAGACCTAATACATCAATAAATCACTCCAGTAGAAGAAGACATATATCAAAAAGCAACACATGATTTGATCTGAAGAAGAACAAATGAGAAACAGAGTAATTGACATGCATCAGTCTGGAAAGGGTTACAAAGCTGTATAAGCCATATACTGTAATATACTATCTATATACACTGTTATACACTATCTATACTTGTATACACTCTACACCGTTAAATACACTTCATACATACTGTGATGTACTCAACATCTATGCTGTTATATACTATGTAGTGTTATATGCTCATATACATATGTACTCTTAAATACTCAACATACAGATACTTTACATAGTGTACATTATATTTTTAGTAGTATGCATCTGCTAACCTACATGAATACCGTTAAATATGGTCTCACATACAACTATGTAGCTGCTCTACATACCGTTATTATACTAAAGATTATATATAGTCTTATATACTATGCATATATTGTGGTATCCTATCTTCTCATTTAGTGTTATACTGTGTAAGTTATACCGTTTTATACTCATGAGTGTTGTATACTGAACTGTCCAGAGCATCAAGTCACAGGTCTTCAGTTTCAATTTAGCTTAGCATAAGCTAATCTGTCTGTAGTTATTAGCGTGATTCTTCGTTCTTTGAGGAACAAATGGCCAGTTTGTCCGGTAAAGTTACCGTTTATCCGGTACGGTAACTTTACCGGACAAACGTATTGTTTGGGCAACGACTGTTAGCATGAAGAGTTTCAGTTTGTTTAGAGCGAACGCAAACAGGAAGCAGCTAATGCTAACTGACAGAATAAAGAGTTCAACCCGAGTCCATCTTACCTTCTGACGTCAGGTCAGTCCCTATGAACACGTGATTAACCGACGTAATGATTTATTGATTCATCAACACACTTATTGATTAAATGTACACTGACGTTAACGGACCGCGATAATAAGGACACTTCTTCTTCTGCTTCCGCCAGAAACAAAACACATCTCCTACTTCTTCTCTGGTTGCGCAGGCGAGACGCTGCGTTTTACTGCCCTCTGGTGTTCGTTAAATAACCATGAACATGTGTTTATATATTTTATTTACACACATCTGTGCATTGGTCGTTCAACGTTTTTTTGGCATTCAATCAATAAATTAGCTGACTGATTATATCACTGACCTTCATTAGTCATGTTTATTCAGTAATAATGAATATACATGATCAGCTGCTCCTCATGTATGCACAAAAACGGTGTATCAAAGTCACTAGGCTGCATCCTTGTAGCCTGCAGCCTTCAGCAGCCTTTGCGGTAGACCTGGGCTGCGTCCTCCAACAACCGCATAGGCTGAACCGAGCGGTCTCTGAAACGGGTCTGGCCTACGGGGGGGACTTTCTGCTTGCGTCATCAGCGTCACCTCCACTAAATGTAAAGTTAACGTTAGTTTATATTCACGCCACACAACTAAAGGAGCAAAGCGAGTACGGCTCCCGGCAACGTGAGCTGGTCGTTGTGTGTTTGTTATAAATGTGTGTTTGTTGTAAATGTGTGTTTGTTATAAATGTGTGTAGTACATTGATGCTCATAAGTAACTCATAACTAACAGTAACACGGACCCGGGGGGGTTCAGGTGAGGGTCTGGCTCAGGGGCTGTATGGGGGGCAGCAGGACGGAGTTAAGTTATTACTAAGTGCAGTTTGTTCTAAAGTCTTATGTGAATATAAAAACACGACATCGGTCACCAACGTCACGTAACTTAAGTGATTTCATTAACTAAGATGTGATGTTATAAACATTTCTATCGGTAGATAATGGAGTGAATTCTATTAACGTTACATTTGGTCGCATCACCCGCCTCCGTCCTGAAGAAATTAAATCCTCGGCCCGCACTGCATGCTGGGATATGCTGGGCAGCAAAGGACAGATCAGATGCGTCTCCTGGAGGACCGCGTCCCTCGACCGCGTTCGGAGGAGCCGACGGTTTGGGACAGGCGAGTCTCAGCCGAGTCGCTGCGGAAGTGACGTATGTGGTCGACAAATGCGTCCTTAAGGATGCAGACTAGCGACTTTGAGACGCAACTACAGTTACAGCTACAGATACACAAAAACACCGAGAACCATCTACTTAAGTTCATGTATAGGATGCACTTCCGATGCTAATTCACGGCGTAATTTCCCCGCAACTGTGCTGTAGTTCTATTGCAGGTTTGCAGCTTGTACGTGAATGCAGTAGGACTACATTACACAGAGTGCACCGCGATTGACGAAACTCAAATGGCGACTGAACGACAAATCGGCTGATGATAAGTGAGCCCTGCCTCGAATCTGCCACAAGTATACTTATACCTCACATACACTACAAGTATAGTGTATGTGAGGTATACGTAGGATTCGTTTTTCGTTAGTGTAGTTCTACGTGAGTTAAAGAATGACTTGTATTGTTATTGTATGTGACGTAATAGTATGACTCGTTTCCCTGCAGTCTCCTTGTCGTATAACTTGAATACTTCTTTTCAGTGAACGTGAGGAAGTATTTGTACTCCCTTAGTGTTCCCTGAGGCATAAGTATTTGCAAAGTTCTTTAGTGTACATAAGTTATAAGTGTTTGAACCACCATAGTGTACTTGAGGTATAGGAATGTGTTAACTTCTCTGTTGTACTTGAAGTGTAAGTATTGTACTTCTTTAGTGTACCTGAGGTATAAGTGTTGTTTACTTGTACTCCCTCAGTATACGTGAGGTACAACCTGGGGCCCTGCGTCCCCGTGGAGCTGCAGGAGGAGGCCAGCGTGGCGGACCTTCAGCAGCTGGTGGGGAGTCAGCAGGGGGTCCACGCTGAGCTCCTTAGGGTGCTGTTTGCTGGAAGAGAGCTAAAGAGCAGCTTCACACTGCAGGTGAGGAGCCATTGCTCACATGCTCTTTGCTACCTGCTATATTATCATCTCCTCCTCCTCTCAGGGTTGTGACCTCCCGGAGCAGAGCACTGTCCATGTGGTCCTCCCTAAGTCGGCCCCAACCCCCGGACATCTGCTCCTCCTGCGGGAGCGCCTGGCTGGAGGAGGTCAGGAGGAGGGGAATAGTTTGGCCAGGTTAGATATCAGCTCGTCACGCTTCCCCTGCACCCCCCCCGGCCTGGACGGGAGTAATGGTGGAGGAGGGGAAGGAGCAGAAGGAGGTGACAGAGAGCAGATGCAGGCTGCCAGTTTGAAAGGTGAGTTAAGGAGGCCACAGTGTCGGTATTCTTTTAGTACTTTAGTAGCATAACTGTACTCTATTCAGTAGTCCACTAGTATGCGCGTACTCCAATAGTATGCCAGTACTCTACTAGTTTTTGGTACTCCAGTAGTATTCAGTACTCTAGTACTATGTCAGTACTATACTAGTATTCAATACTCTAGTACTATGTCAGTATATGTGAGGTAACAGTATTACTGTGCAGTACTCCAAACTCCTGCAGTACTCCTGTCCTAGTCCCTATTGAAGTACTTTGACTGTGTGTACTTGTGTCGACAGGTGTGCGTACCTGCAGTACTTTCTTTGTGTACTGTAAGAGATGTAAGTCAATCCAACCCGGCAAGCTCAGGGTGTGTTGCAGCAGCTGCAGAGAAACAACATTCACCCTCAGCAGGGTAAATACATTCACAATGTCATCTTCGTACAATAATGTCATGTCATGATAAGAAGGGAGGTTTGGACAAAACAACACACGACCACGTCTGTATCGTTTGTACAATAAGTTGTGTGTATGACATGAAAGCTGAGTTAAGATGACTGTGTGACATGTATGTCCAGTGTCCAGAAGGCCACTCAGTGTCTCACCATGATCACATGTAGGTCTCAGGATAACAAACATGACAATCCTTGTGCATACGCAAAACCTCGCTGTTTATGATACCTTATCCAAGTCTATATGTGGGTGCTGGAAAAGAAAACCTTTGAGTAGGCTTGGGGCGTGACTTGTATGTGTGTCAACTCTGTCTCCATTTTGCAAACATTAAATATCCTGTTTTTATGATTTTACACCGGTGTCGAGAGAGAATTCTTCTAACAAAAGTGCATTCAATAAAAACAACATGTCATCTCCATACATGTATATATATTTAATATTTTATCAATGGATGATGATGATGTGGATTGTACTGATGATAATGAAGATGTCACAGCTTTGTCCTCTGTCTCAGGGTCCGTCCTGTTGGGACGATGTCCTCCTCCCAGGTCGTGTTCACGGCTTCTGTCAATCAGACGCTTGTGTCGGCAACGAAGCGGTAAGGAGCTGTCAGTGTAGTGTGTGCTCAATTCATCCAGTGGCATCCTGGGACATGTAGTGTGTGTGTGTGCGCACGCGCAGGAGTTTTACATGAAGTGTGCGTCCCATCCAACGCCAGAGGACGAAGTGTCTGTGGCCCTCGACCTCATTATGACCAACAGCCGGGAGGTCCCCTGTATGGCCTGCTCCGACACCACGTAATACACTCACACACAAACCAAGTAACACACACACACTGTATGCACACAATTTGATCTTTATTTTCTGCAGAAAATAAACCTGTCTCTCCCTTCCGGTCATCCTCCCTTCCTGTCTGTCTCTCAGGGAGCTGGTCCTGGTATTCCAGTGTGCAGAGCGTCATGTGATCTGTCTCCACTGTTTCCATCGTTACTGTCAGACTCGTCTCAATGACAGACGTTTTTTTTCTCACCCTGTGATTGGTTACTCGCTGCCATGTGCTGGTGAGACTCACTGACTCAATGTGTCATCAATACAATAAGTCATTGATTATAAATAACATGTGATATTTGTGTTTCCAGCCGGCTGCGCTGACTCTCTCATTAAAGAGTTGCATCATTTCAGGATTCTCGGGGACGATCAGGTGAGTGTCTGCTCCTCCTTTCATCCTCTCTTCTTCATCTTCCTCCTCTCTTCTTCTTCCTCCTCTTTTATGCTTTCTGCTACAGTTAGCTTTGCTTGAAGTTTACACTGTATGTGAAGTAAGCAATGTAACCGTGGAAAAAGATTGACTTGAGGTCTGTCGTGTTTCTCAGTATGGGCGTTACCAAAAGTACGGGGCGGAGGAGTGTCTTCTTATGAATGGAGGACTGATGTGTCCGTCACCTGGCTGTGGAGCGGGGCTTATCCCACCTGATGACAGCAGGAGGGTGACGTGTGACAGACATCTCGGCTGTGGCTTTGTCTTCTGCAAATGCTGCAGGGAGGGGTACCATGAGGGGGCATGTCTCACTGAACAGGCCCCACCCATAGCGGAATCCTCCCAGGTGAGCTGACCAATCAGAGGAGACTATATATACCTAGGTTGACTTGTTCCAGATTGAGTTCTACATCTGTACAGAAAACAAAGCCAATATATGGATACATTAGAATACCTCCTGCTTCTCCTCCTCAGGGCTTCGTGGTGGAGGAGGAGGCGTCTGTCAAAGGGAGGTGGGATCAAGCCTCCTTGCTCCTCCTGCAGGAGACGACTAAACGCTGTCCTCAGTGCTCGGTTCCTGTGGAGAGAGACGGTAACACATCAAACTGGTTTAAACTGAACAGTAGCTCAGATTGACCTCCTGTTTCTACTGTGAACATCATGGTTGTTCTCTCGTCAATAAGATAATAACTTTGAAGAGATGACACTGAATTTGCCTCAAATCTCAAATTGCAGTGAAAGGAGTTCCACAGTTTAATTCAATTTCAATTCATTTTGTTTTGTATAGCCCAAAATTGCAAATTACAAATTTGCATCAGAGGGCTTTACAGTCTGTACACATACGACATCCTCTGTCCTGAAACCCATCGGCACAGGAAACACTCCCCAACAAACGAAAAACCCCTTCCATGTGGAAAAAAGGGAAGAAACCTCAGTGAGGGCGTCAGAGGAGGATCCGTCTCCTGATGGACAGACTACAATGACGCCATGTGTACAGAATGAACAATGTAAAATATGTTTAATACATTCAGTTCCTATAACAGAAATGAGTCAAATAATTGCAAGTAGTAAGCAGGTGTACAGCAGGGACAACTACCATCAGATAGAACCACCATCACATAGAACCACCATCACATAGAACCACCATCCACATAAGCCTGTGTGGAGGGAGAGCACAGAGACTTTAGGAGAGGGTAATGTTGGTTTACGAGTACAGTAATATGATTAATATCTAAAATAATAATGACGATGATGATGATGGCAGCAGCAGGCGTCAGCAGGGCCACGGTAGGTGTCAGGACCAGGGTCCCGAAGGAACCACGATCTACGGAGACCTGCTAGGGGAGAAAGCACAAAAACCTCCCGGAAAGAAGCTGAATTAGTCATGTGCATTAATAAAACGTGAATTATGGTAGAACGAGAGCGTGAGAGAGGAGCTCGGTGTGTCCTAAGAATTCCCCCGGCATTCTAAGCCCATAGCAGCTTAACTAAGGGCTGGTCCGGACTAACCTGAGCCAGCCCTAACTATAGGCACAATCACAGAGGAACATTTTAAGTTTTACTTTAAAAGAGCTGACCGAATCTGCCCCCCGGACTGAAAGTGGAACCTGGTTCCACAAAAGAGGAGCTTGATAACTGAAGGCTCTGGCCCCCAGCCTACTTTTTAAAACCATAGGAACAACAAGTAACCAGCATCTATGGAGCGCAGCTCCTTGTAGGGCAATAAGGTGTTACAAGCTCTTTAAGATACGACGGTGCCTCACCAGCAAGTGCCTTGTAGGTGAGGAGAAGTACCTTAAAATTAAAATTGTTTGTTTATTTATCATAGACTTTATTGGCCTGTGCATCGCCACTGCTGCTTTTCATCGCGGACACATTTGTCCCGTATTTTCCACCACAACTTTGTTCACCCCTCGAACGGCAAACCAGCGTTTGCCGCGATCTCCCTCCATGAATCCAACCCACTTATACAACCCGTCATTGGCGGGTTGTATAAGTGGTCATATTTACGCATTTCTTCCGAAAAAAGTTCTTCAATCTGATCCGTTCTCTCGTAAACATTCTTCGTTTTAATAATGGCGGTATCGGGCTATGAAAACGGAAACGTGAGACTCCGTAAAGGATGTAGTTAGCAGACCAATCGCAGCCTTGTGCGCTAGAAAAATTGGTCGACACACGCAAGGGACACGCAAGGGGCTCTTGCATAAACTTGGCTTAAGGTGATGAAAGCTTCTCCAGACCGAAGTCACCGAGTCACTTGCTGAGAGCTGTTGTTGAAGTTTCTCAGACATCCAGTCAATTAGCGTCTTTCACTGCCTTGCTAAACCTGTATTTTGACTCTGTGTACAAGTCTTTGTCCCCACTCCTAAATGCCTGATCCTTCTGGAGTCGTAGCTTTCTGAGTTCCGCTGTGAACCAGGTTGGTCGTTGTTATAACTCACCCCGGTGCATGATTAAATTAGGACGCATAGAAAGGGCAGCTTCTTCTTAAGAATAAAACTCTTGGCAAATAAAAGACTTATTGCTAAGGGATCTAACATTTAGTAGTGTGATTTTAACTTACAGCAGAGGGAATAGTGGAAACTGTTTTAACATATGAGGTTATTTCTGTGTAAACTGTGTACAATTTCAGCATGTCCTTTCAGTGATCCTAACTGAAATTAGGGACCTGGAAACGGAGCCAGTGGAGACCACACTTTGTGCACAGACCGTTCATATTACAGTAGTGTCTTATACTATATATATACTACTGTTAATAAGTACTTTATGACCCTTTGATGTCGCCCCCTGCAGGCGGATGCATGCACATGCAGTGCCCCCTATGCAGGGCTGAGTGGTGTTGGCTCTGTGGAGTTTCCTGGAACACAGACTGTATGGGCAACCATTGGTTTGGATAAAATACGATTTACAACTTCACGTCTCCTGCTCAAAGGCACTTGGACAGCTGGCAGTCGAACAACCAACTTATGTAACCTGTCTAAAGTATCAGTGTTCATATCAGAAATGTAATCTTGACCTTTCAGTCAGTCCAATTAAATATGTTCACTCAAATTTTGTATTACATTGTTTTATTATCATTTGGGGTCAGGTGTTTATAGCCTAATGTGAAGTCATGTGATCATGGTTGAGTTGCTTTATAGCAGATAGCAGACTGTGGGGAGCCACCCACTAGTGGGTCACGGTGCTATTACAGGTGGGTCGCATTTGGAAATTCAGAATTATTTTATTTCATGGACTTTATTCAGAACTTCCCATATTACAAAGGAGAAATGTACAGGGACTGCAGTTGTCTCTGACAAAACGAGATACAGATCCAAGCTCAACATTGAGCATGAATTGAGAGGCTGAATCTGTCTGCATCCCTGTTATGAAAAGGTTTGTAGTGGAAAGCAGGTTCATTGCAGCCACTAATAATGACAGCGTCTTACAAAAGTATGAGATCGCACATACATATCTAATTTTGTTGTTTTGCACAGGTTGCACATAAGGGTTGTTTTGAAAAGATTTGTCGTGTAAAACACTTTATTGTAAAATATTTTTAACTTTTTCACAGGTTGCACTTTTGTTATTCACTTGAAAAGATCTTCAGCGCAAAAGAGGTTAATTACAGCCACAACTAACTATTTTCTGCCTACAAACTATTTCCCTCCCATCCCCCCCGTCGGCCGGTCCCTGGAGGAAAGTGGGTGGATTATATATAGTAATATTTGTTAAGATGCCTGCGCAAAACAACAACATAACAAGAACGAAGACTAGCAGTGTACTTCCCAACCGGAGCTCGTACGAGAGAATAAATTCTAAAGGTTTCACTAAAGGTATCTAACACTGATGTGTTTGATGTCTCCAAGACATTCTTGAAGTCTAACTAGCTGGTCCGTCTCTTCTGGCTTAACACTAACTACATATTAACTAAGTACTATCTACTAACTATGTACTACAAGACTACGAAATACTAAGTAAAGTATATTTACTGTACTCCATATTGTACGTTTTATTGTACTAATGTTACCCAGTTCCACATTGGGCATTTGACTCTACTACTACATGTCAGAGTAGTAACTTTTTTTCGTTTGGCTACAGTTTTTGTATCATGATACAAAATACAACATTAATAACATATGTCCATGTATTTGTACGGATTTATTTTAGTTATGAAGGATGGGTCATGACCAAAAGAACTAGGTCACGGGTACAAGCGGCCGAAATGGGTTTCCTCAGGAGAGCGGCTGGCGTCTCCCTTAGGGATCGGGTGAGAAGCTCAGCCATTGGCGAGGAGCTCGGAGTAGAGCCGCTGCTCCTTTGCGTCGAAAGGAGCCAGTTGAGGTGGTTTGGGCATCTGGTGAGGACGCCCCCTGGGCGCCTCCCTAGGGAGGTGTTCCAAGCACGGCCAGCTGGGAAGAGGCCCCGGGGAAGACCCAGGACCAGGTGGAGAGATTATATCTCTGCTCTGGCCTGGGAACGCCTTGGGATCCCCCAGTCACAGCTGGTAGATGTGGCCCGGGAAAGGGAAGTTTGGGTCCCCTGCTGGAGCTGTTGCCCATAAGCGGTTGAAGATGGATGGATAGTGGATAGTGGATATTTGTTATTATTTGGCCACGCCCCCTCAGCAGTTGATGGTTTCCGTTTCCGGTTCTCTTTCGTCCAGCAGCACAGCAGAGGGAGGAAGATGGCGGCGGCCCAGTCCGACAGAGACCCACCGTTTCTTCTAGGTTCTGAGTTCCTGAACTTCTCCGCCAAAGACACCGCGTTGGTAAGCGCGCTCTCGAGCTCCGCACCTGTTACGGCGCCGTTGCGTCACAGCGCGATCTCTCACCGGCTTAACGCATTCTTCCTAATCTGCTACACTGAGCTAATGCTAACGCTTTTGCTAATGCTTGCAGTGATCTGTAAAACATCTGGATGAGTGACACCAACCGTGTCAGCGCCAACTATCAGCGCAGACACCGACTCATCGAGTTATGAAGTAACATCTGCATTATTTAACATGTATTCCACGGTAGAAACGTCTTCAACACGGGTGTTTCAGGCTTCATGCTCTCGACTGCAGGCGCCCTACTGCCAACATGTGTGTAACGTTGGAAACATCTGTAACAACAGGTGTTAAAGCTTCATGCACTAACTGCAGGTGTTACGGCTTAACAGGCGACCCTTTTAACTTGTTAAAAATAGGAACAAGACACATAGCTGTCATTGTGAATGCTGCTTGTTTAAGCTTTTCAATTAAACGTCAATCCTTCTCAAGTGTATGTACACATTTGTGTGTGTTTTTATATAAATATGAAAATGGTCAAAACATCCCGGTTTCGACGTTGGAGAGAGTTTCCCTTCCTTTTAAATAAAGTTTAAAAGTATAAAAAACAATTGCATAACATCACTGTCTTTAGAGCCTATTTTGTCTAAACATGTGTGAAATAGAAACTCTTGCACAGTAAAAAATTGATAATCGGGATTGTAAGTCATAGAATTGAGACGTAAAACAGTCAAAGGACAGGAGAAGCAGCTCTACTTTATTTAATGTTACCATTTACGTTTATTCATTTTATTTAATGTTAGAAACATCTGTAATCTGCCCCCCTCTACAGCGATGGCTGGTGTCGGCCAACCTACAGCAGGAGGTGTACCATCACCTTGCTGTGTATGTACCCAGGATCCTTTGCCTGGGGCCCAGTGGAGGGAGCAGCAGGGAGGAGCAGAAGGAGGAGCAGAGGGAGGATCTGGTCTCTCAGATGCTCCTCCTGGCTCCTTTGGAGTGGCTCCTGCTGGGTGAGGAGCCGGCCTCAGGCCTGGCTCTCCTTCAGGAGAACAACCAGCCATCACCTCTGTGTGGACACGTGTTCAAGGTGGGAGAGCCCACCTACTCCTGCAGGTAACGCACACACACACAAAGGTAACACACAGACACACACAGGTAACACACAAACAGGTAGTACACACACATATACTATGTCCATGCATTAACCGTGTGTGTTTCTAGGGAGTGTGCAGCTGATCCGACCTGTGTGCTGTGCATGAAGTGTTTCCTGGAGAGTATTCACAAAGAACATCGGTATAGGGTAAATACACACAGTGGTAAAGCGCACACACACAAAATATATATATATATATATATATATATATGTTTCCAAATCTATTGGATTATTATATATGTGCTGTAGATGACTACGTCAGGTGGTGGAGGCTTTTGTGACTGTGGAGATGCTGAAGCCTGGAAGAAAGGTCCATACTGCCAGAAACACAAGCCTACCGAAACCAACAGAGACACAGAGGAGGTGAGAGACGCCTGTCTGTCTCTACTCTCTCTTTCTCTGTGTAACGTGTCCTCTCTGTCTCTACTGTGTCTGTCTCTTAGTGTAACATGTCCTGTCTGTCCCTCTAGGATCCTGTATCTGTGCTGCCTGCTGATATGGTCGCTCGTGGTTTCAGCATCTTTTCAATCCTCCTCAAGTACGCTGTGGACATGCTGACCTGGGATCAGGAGAACCAACTACCTGAAGGGCTGGAGCCACCGTACGCATGCACACACACAGACACACACACACACACACACACACATTAGCTTCAACTTTATTGTCATTGCAGAGAACCGGTACTGAGACAACGAAATGCAGTTTAGCATCTAACCAGAAGTGCAAGAGAGCAGATAAAGTGCAGAGTATATATAAATAAATGTACAGTGTGAAATATACATGGAGCAGTATATACATTAAGCAGCAGGGTTGTAAATATGAACTAGAAAAGAAAAGAAAAGAAATTGTGGCCTAGACCGCCCGCAGGTGCCTGTGCATGAGTAGGCCAAGCAGGCATGGGAAGGTTAGCCACAAAGGCTAGCTAGCAAGCTAAAAATACAACCCATTCTCTCTGGCTGTTTTAGCCACTTGTCAGCAGTTAGTATTAGTAGTGCAGTGTAGTGTATTACTAGTGCAATGCTAGCGCCATGTTGGCTTCGTGCTAGCGCGCCCCCTGGTGTGCAACATTATTATATTTGTTCGTGATGAGTGCCTTTTTTATTTGCCAGTATGTGGTAGACTTGATTTGAAATCACTAGGCTCAAGTTATGATGTAATAACACTTTCTTTGTGTCTGTGTGTTACTCTCTATTTGTGTGTGTGTGTGTGTGCGTGTGCGTGCGCAGGGCCAGAGAAGACACCTACTACTGCATGTTGTTTAACGATGAAGTGCACACATATGAACAGGTCATCTACACGCTGCAGAAAGCCGTCAACTGCAGCCAGAAAGAAGCCGTCAGCTTTGCCACCACCGTGGACAGAGACGTCAGTAATCACCTGTATATGTATATAATCATAAATACACTGTATCATGTATGAATATTTATTAGGGGAAAAAATGTACGAATTAATCACACATTTTGCAATTCATTAATCTCGATTAATGGCTATTAACAAATGTTGTTGTTACAATGTTGTTTTTAATGTTTGTTTTTCTTTTAAGACAAATCTTAAAAGTAAGGAGTAATCACTTTAGAAAGTGTGTATTTTATACATATACATTTTTTTAAATCGTTAGTGTTATTTTAAACACAAAACTGCACACATTTGATCTTCTTGGAAGCAGAATTCCACCGGGTGGAACATGTTGAACTAGCAACTCTTCCTGCTGTCCTCGTTCACTTTGCTCTCAACTCTCCATAATTTAACGGCTGTGTTTGAAGTGCCAACAAATTTCCCACATTTCGCAGGACGTTTTCAAACCACGGTCTTTTAGGGACACAGTGGTGGTCCTCTGCAAACTGTAACGCGCAGGGTAACGTTAGACAGGCATGAAAATCCCTCACCTTTTAGCCAAATTCGCCGTTTTGAAACCAAAATAGGTGACCTACGTGAATAGTGTAGATTCGGTGAGTTATTTTTTTTGGGGGGGGGGGGGGAGGTATGGCGGCAAATCACTGTCAAAATTTGAGAGCGCAATTCAGGTTGATGCGCGCGCATAAATCAAACATCCGCGAGCAAAAGTCCGGTTTTGCTCGCGCGAAACCGGACTTGCTCGCTCGCGGATGTTTGAGGTATTTCCTCGCTTGCGAAACGTGAACTTCGTTGCTCGCGAGGAGAATCTCTGCTCGCGCTCGAAGGAGTTTTCTACGCGCTCGCTGTTGTTCTTTTTGGCAGTAAGGGGGCGGAGCCAGTCACCATGGTCTCTACACCTGAAGAATATCTGTGGGGGGGCGTGGCGGCGGGGGTTACAAACACGCACGCGCGTGCAGGCACATCAGTGGGCCGCAAATTACTTTCTATTCAGAATGGTGGTCCCTGGGACAAAACCAGTTGAAAACCCCCTGCCCTAGAAGGGTAATATCCTTCTCACCTTTTTCACCCTTGACCCGTTTTCATGCCTGGTTAGATGTTGAGATCGAAGTAGCATAGCAGCTAGCTTAGCATAGCAGTGCTTTAAGTGGTCCGTTGGCCACTCACCCCCCTTCTGTTTGACACCTGGAGTAATTCCTCTGCACTCCGTGCAGAGGAACCGTTGTGTGTTGCGCCTCTGTTTTATTTTACTTCGGTAAATGATGGGAGAGTTGATGTAACTGACTGCAGCTAGCAGCCGTTTCACTAGCTTTGCCGGAAGTAAACAAACGTACGTTAACTACGCTAAAATATTTTTTTGCCTTAATCTCGGCCACAAATTTATTATTGCGATTAATCACATGATTTTCTGGGATTAATCACATTGTTGTGCTTCGAAATTAATTAATGATTAAAAGTAATGTATTGCTCACTAGGGCTGTCACGATATAACATTTATTGCGATATGCAATATTATTGCAATTTTCAAACCATTTCATGCCACTGATAACATTATCACAGTATAATAGCATAGCAATAAAAGTACGCTATTTTAAAGAACAAAGAACGTTTTATTTGTCACAATAGTTAGACATTAGAATCGGAATGTGAAAAGATATATCCTATATAAATAAAACCCCAAAAATAATTGCAAGGGACACAGAGCGAGCGAAGCATCGGGCTTGGTGCGATGCGGTCGGGTCGAGGAAATGTGTCCAGCCGAAAGGCGCACCGCGGCAACCCGGGGAAGTTTTAACGCAGGGCTCCGTGGCTGCAGGCAGAGACGGGCGGCTCGGTGCCGCTAACAATTGGCCGGTCCAAAGAGGCGAACGAGCAGTCCGGAGGAACCAACAGTAGTTCAGGTTGAAAGACGGGCGGATGGTTGTTGTTTTGGGTGAGATTTTAGCTTGGTCCACTGCTTCTCTTCACCTGTCGGTGTCGCTCTGTACGCGCTGCCTAAAGCCTGATTTATGCTTCTGCGTTTTCAGAGCAGACGCAAGCCCCCCTTGCGTGTCCCTTGCGTCGCTTTTCACACCTCCTTGCGTCCTTGCGCGTGTCGAGCCATTTTTCTAGGCGTGCGTCGAAAGCAAGCAACGCAAGCCGATTGGTCCGCTGACTACTTCCTTTACGGAGTCTCACATTTCCGCTTTCACAGCCCGATAGCACCATTATTAAAACCAAGAATGTTTACGAGAAAACGGAGCAGATTTAAGAACTTTTGTCGGAAGAAATGCGCAAATATGACCGCTTATACAAACACGTTACTCCGCCTGTTGTTCTGGCGGTGAATTGCTCTGCAACACACGCAAGACTTTTAGAAGCATGAATTGAAACGAGTCCGTCGACGCAGACGAATGCGCCGGCCTTAAGCCCCACACAAGGGAAAGGGACAGAAGCAGCGCGACTTAAATGTTGGTGACGTTCATTTATATGTAAAATGAATATTGCAGCACCAAAAATGACTGCACGCGATTTCACGCGATATGTCACTTTATCGCATATTGCGACAGGCCTATTGCTCACTTCTATTTATGCAAGTTCTACAGAATATGTTCACCGAGGTTAGGTTATCAACTTTGGTTCCATCAACTCTGCCTGGAAGAGATTTAAAAGGAAAATTTGTCTATGTGAGAGTTTGCTACCATTCTTTGTTTCTGTCCCCGCTGCAGCAGTCTAAGGCCTGCCCTCAAATGTGTGTGTGTCTTCTCTACAGGGCAGGAAGTCAGTTCGCTATGGAGACTTCCAGTTCTGTGACCAAGCCAAGTCTGTTATAGTGGTGAGTGTCTTTCATCACTGAGACATGACGGAGGAGGTGAATATACTTGTATAATATAAAAATCACTTCAAGTTTCCTCCTTCTCCCGACCCCCCATAGAGGAACACCAGTCGTCAGTCCAAGCCTCTCAGGGTGGAGGTGATGCACTCATCTGTTGTTGCTCACCAGTGTTTTGCTCTGAGGGCTCTAAGCTGGTTGGGTCAGATTATTCAGTACTCTGGTAGGTTTGCCACTCATTACCCATAATCCTTCACTGTGTGTGTGTGATGTAAGTGTGCCCTTGCTGCGTTTCAGACGGCCTGAGGAGGATTCTGTGTGAGGTCGGCCTGCAGAAAGGTCCAGAAGGAGAATACTCGTCTCTGGTGGACAAACTGATGCTCAATGACTCAAAGATGTGGAAAGGTGAATACCAATACATTACTTGTACAATACTTATACACTACTTGTATTCTAGGCTTATTCTACTCATACACATCGTACGCATATACAGATGTATAAACAATGCATATGAATCTGCATATATATGTGGATATTCTACGCATATACTACATGGATACTTCGTACAGTGGGGAGAACACGTATTTGATACACAGCCGATTTTTCAGGTTTTCCCACTAACAAAGCGTGTGTGTGTGTGTGTGTGTGTGTGAGTGTGTGTGTGTGTGTGTGTGTGTGTGTGTGTGTGTGTGTGTGAGTGACGGAATCTAAAACAAATCCGGAAAATCACATTGTATGATTTAAAAAAAAAAAACTTATACATACGCATATATTAGGAATATGCTACGCATATATTTATATATATACGCATATACTGCACATCATACGGATTTACTGAAAATACATACATTATATATATATATATATACACTGCATATATTATACTCATACAATACATTTACATAGGCATATGCTACTTAGATACATATGCTTTCACTATGTATTTACTGCGCCTCTACCATGCGTGCATTCAACGAATATACCACAAATATAATACTTTAATGCTACCAATATATTTGGCATATACTACACTTATGCAATATATGATATGCAAGATGTAATAAATAAGTCTAACAGATGTGTGTTGTGTCTCAAGGAGGAAGGAACATCTACCACCAGCTGCTGATGAACAGCCTCCTCATGGACTTCAAATACAAGAAGGTCTTTGCCATCCAGTTTGCCAAGGTAACAAACTAACCAACTAAATCCCTCAACACAGTTCTACTGCTTATCAGGTTTAACTAATCCTAACAACCAGATCCTCTAAGTCACTAGTTCCAAAACTGGGGAGGTAGAGAGGGAGAGAGAGTTTTGAGTCTTAGAAAAACCTTTATTTTACATAAAACAATATCAATAAGATGACAATTTAGCAGTTATATAAAATATATAAAGCATAATCAATTTAGTATAACATATATAGTGTAATCCAGCGATTCCCAAAGAGTGGGCCGCAGCCCACCAGGGGGCCGCGATGGTACTGCAGGTGGGCCGCGAGAGGTCATTTACAATAAATAAATAAAAAGTTTTTAATTTTCAATTTTGAAAAGTTTGAAATTAATATAAAAATATGTATGATGCGGCACATTAGTTATGTGAAACATTAATTGATGAAGCACAAACAATTTAAACGAACAGATTGGTTAATCGGTTGATCCATACTGGTTGTACAAGGCGCTCAAGGCCAAACACGCCAAAGCTCGTCTACGACGGCGAGATGCTGAGCGGCGCTCAAGCGCGTGAGGTATGGAGCTTGTTTCAGGGCGCGTCGGAGAAACAAAGCTGTCGTTCTCGCCGAGCGCTTGATGAGATTAAAGAGCGAGAGACGGCGCCCTTTTCTTTAAAGTAGCTGAACCGTCTTAACAGGGAGAATAAGTTATTCTAAAGGGGCCCTTGGCAGGCGGCGTGGCTGGAGAGCAGCCGAAGATTTAAGGCGTGGATGGCGAGGGGGGCGGCGGGAGCGGACGCACCCCGCAGCATCGATCGGACCCTGAAAGCACCGTCTCCACCTCAGAGTTCAGATCAGAGTTGTGATTAAAGGTTTGGGTGGGCCGCCAAAGATTTTCAGATTTCAAAGTGGGCCGCGGCATTCTTGAGTTTGGCAGCCGGTGGTGTAATCAATATAATATAATCAAAGTCGATCTGGACCCCGCCGTTCCAGCATCTCCTTCTCGGTCAGTAGGCCGCCCCGCTCAGGATCCTCCTCAGCCGGACGGACGCCTCACCTTAAAGACCCCCCCCCCCCCCTCCTCTTCCATATCCTCCTCGCTGTCCGAGCTTCCACCTCGGACAGGACCCCCACCAACGAGCGCCCCCCGAGCTCCTTCACCTTCCCGTTGGACCCCCATCCTCTCTTTCACTTTGTCACACACGAGACCCGCCCGCTGGGCTCCATTCAACCCCCCGTCCACTCCGACATTCATTCCCTCACCCTCCTGACCGACCGGCTGCGCCTCACCCGTCCCCACACTCACCCCCTCAGCCACCTGCTGGACCCCTCCCATCTCCTCTCCCACCAGACCGACCCGCTAGTCCACACCTTCCCCCTCTTCCTCCCTGGCCTCTCCCCGGTTCTGGTCCCGAGTGGAGGGGTTCTTCTCCGGACACACCCTCGGCAGGTGTCCCTCTCCACCACATCGGAAACACCTCCCATCATCCGATGTGGCAAACATAACATAATCAACCCCCTCGATCCTCACCTTAATCACCAGGCTGAGGGCCTGGGCTTTGGTGAGGACCATGTGGGTCTGTCTCCTGTGAGAGACCACATGCCTCAATAACGGTGACTTGCACCCTGACGACAGTTTTTTCAACGGGGACACCACCTTCCCGTGTTTAACCAGCTCCTCGAGCAGCACTCCGTCAGGGACAAACGGCGGAACGGGCACGTGCGCCCCGCCGACGACCACGCCGCTCGCCACCACCTCGAGCGCCTTCTCCAGGCTATCCACAAAAATGACCACCACGCGGTTCATCCACGTGGCGGACTTCACACTCCCGTGCCCCACCAAACCCCCACGGCCAGACCGCAGTCCTCCACGGAGCACGCAAAGCCCGGCGCGAGCTTCACGCCGTGAGGTCCGACATGCCGACTGGCTACAAACACGGACAAAAACACATAGAGAAAAGAAAAGAAAGTCACACATACACACCACCACGCATTCACACCACAACACACACCAGAACCACACCGAAACCCCCCCCCCCCCCGAAATAACAGATAGAAAACGCTGTCAAACAATTCACCTCGCGCTCCGTACACTCACGGGAGAGAGAGGGAGAGAGAGAGCGGGGGGAGAGGGAGGAAGAGAGCGGGAGAGAGAGAGAGCGGGAGAGAGAGAGGGAGAGAGAGAGCGGGGGGAGAGGGAGGAAGAGAGCGGGAGAGAGAGAGAGAGGGAGAGAGAGGTTTTTCAAATGGTTTGAAAAATGTATAAATGTGGAAATAAGAGTTTTTGCACTGTTGCCAACAATTAAATTTACTTGAAAATATGTTTACAAAATGTAATATAACTATTAAGAGTAAATGTACTTGTTTTATAAAATACATGTTCTCGTATAGAGTTTATATTTATATAAACATGGAATGACCCTATTAGGGGAGTGGGGCGATGCGGTTGGGGGACTTACAATTTCCCAATATCCTGACAGAAAAGGTGTGGGAAACACTGCTGTAACTGGTCCTACTGGTGGTCAGGTTTTAACTATCCTTAATTCAACAACAAGCCTACACTGTAAAAAAAACAGTCAAATGACTGGGAACAGCGGCTGCTAAACATTACTTAAGGTAACATTACTTAATTAAAATGAAGTGTGAAAACCATAACAGATATACATCTATTTTATAGATTTTGTCTGTATTATTCAAACACTTTAGATAGATAGATAGATACTTTATTGATCCCTCAAGAGGGAAATTTTGGTATCACAGCAACATGTACAGGGAAGAAAATAGAATAAAAAGATACACATTATATACAATATAATAAGACAGAAATATTAAATTATTAAATAAAATAAAACTGAAACAAAAGAATAACCTTCAAAAAGAGACAATAATAATCATTTGTAAAAGGAGAAGAGGAAGAGCAGCAGCATCACAGCAGTACAGGGTTGTTATTGTCGTTATTTGGCCAGAGATGGTTTATTGTAGAGTGTTGTTGCACTGGGCAGGAATGACCTCCTGTATCGGTCCTTGTGACAGCGGAGCTGAAGGAGTCTGTTGGAGGACGTGCTCCGCTGTCCCTGCAGCAGGTGGTCAGGATGATCCAATATGGATAACAGTTTCTTCAGTGACCTCCCCTCCAACACCTTTTCCAAGCTGTCTTGTTTGCAGCCAATGATGGAGCCGGCCTTCTTAACAAGTTTGTTAAGTCTGTTGGTGTCACCAGCTCCAATGCAACCTTAATTTTACGGTTCTTGTTTGGCAGTCGCTGCTGCCAGTCATTTGACCGTTTCTGTAAAATTAGGATATTGTTAAATGTATATTAAGCTAGTTATTGACCACCAGAGTTTTTCAATCAGCCTGTCAGATGATCGGATAAAGAGGTGGGGCTAACATCTAACCAATAAAAGTATCAGAAGTCAAAGTGTACGATGTGTGTCAGTAAGACACAACGCTGCCACGTTGAAACGTAACACACAAGTTTAGTTGTATATGTCATTCACACTGCTGTTGCTACGGATGATGTTGTGTTGACTTATTGACATCTCCCGCTCTCTTTAACAGCCCATGTACACCTGCCCTTTATTTAACTGTTGGCCTGGCCAGTCTTAGCATCAGAGATCCTCTATGGACGTGTTTCAGTCGTGTTCTACTCACTAACCGCTGTTTTTGGTAGAGACAGATTTTCCAACACAGCCGCTTGTTGTAGTTCTTGTAGTTGTTTTGTGTATTTCCCGAAGTGGATTGATCCACATTAATAGAATATCACCAGTCCGGCTCTAAAGCAGCGTTTTGTGGAGTCTATTTGGTTCCGGCGGCCCAACATTAGCAACCCTTTGACTTGGAGGTGAAATGTCACCCTCTAGAACTACAGACGCCTTCAGACAGATTTTATGGAGGACGACCACGAGCGAGTGGTGTCAGTGACGTCACTGTCTGTTCAGCTCTTCACCGTCCCAACCATGGTGAGTACTCCTCCTCTACCACACACCTGTCTCTCTCTCTATGCCGGTCTCCCCCCCTCCTGCTGGTAGAAGTGTGAACGCTTACAGTGCGACTACGTAACAGAGGACCACGACTGAGTTTTCCATCAGTGCAAATTTTCAGTGTCCTGATGCTGGTGAGTTCAGTGTGTGTGAGATGGAGGTGACAAATAGAAGTGCAACAATACAGACTGAACCGTGGAGATTAATTTTACAAATAAATGTTGGGACTTTTTTCCGTCATCTATTCATTTTAATGATCCTAAAACGATAACTATTTCTATTTCCATGTCACCTACCACAAGTAACTTACAATAAAATTGAATTATTATAATTAACATGAACGCATAATTAACCAGAAGCTTACTGTCATTTCAACTCTATCTGTATTAGTAACCCTAACCCATAACAATAGCATCTGATGAAGGTGACAAATCATAACTGTGTGTATGTGTGTTTTTTGCAGGCCCGGATGCTGATGGTAGAGGAGAACCTTATGACCACCATCATCAGGACCTTTGTTGATCACCTCCGTCACCGAGACCTGCAAGGACGCTTCCAGTTTGACCGCTACACCGCCCAGCAGGCCTTCAAGTTCGGACGAGTCCAGAGCCTCATCGGAGACCTCAAGTTAGGACCAGTTAATCCCGAGTTACTCTAAACCAGTTTACCAGTTACTATACCAGTTTATACACCAGCTACTATACCAGTTTATACATTTACATTTTTCATTTAGTTAAGGCTCTTATCCAAAGTGACTTACAGTAAGTGCATTTAACCAAGAGGGAACAGACCAGAACAACAAGAATCAAGTACCATTTCTACAAGAAAGCCAAACCACAAAGTGCCATTGTAAGTAGCAATAAAGCGCTACCTAGTCCAGGTACAGTGGGTAGAGAGGCAAACTAGTCCAGATGTAGTGGAACGAGGTGCTACCTAGTCCAGGTACAGTGGGTAGAAGTGTATTTTCAGCTTAGAGGGTTCCTTATGTCAATGGGGAGCTCATTCCGCCATTTAGCATCCAGGTCATCAAACATTCGGCATGCTGTTGATTCTGTTTAGCTCTCAGTGAGGGAGCAACAAGCAGATTGATGCAGAGCGGAGTGAGTGGTCAGGGACGTAAGGTTAGACCAGGTACTGGATGCAGACTCGACTCTGTTGGCCGCATGGTACCAAGTACCAATATTTTGAAACGGATGTGGGAAGCCACTGGCAATCAGTGACGGGAAAGTACTGCTAACCAGGTGACGGGGTCTGATTGATAACCAGTGAAGGAAGGACTACTGTGGGGTAATTCAAGAGAAAAGACCAGTCGAGCTGTTGCATTCTGAATGAGCTGCAGAGGTTTGATGGCGCTGGCAGGTAGACCTGTTAGGAGGAGTTATAAAAGAACTTGCGGTGCCTCAAAACTCCACAGAGAGATGTCAGCCAAACAGGCAGAAATTCAAGCTTCAATCTGTGTCTCAGATTGGGGAAAAGACGCAATTAGTTGGGCGTTATCAGCATAGCGATGGTAGGAGAAGCCATGTGAGTGGATGACAAAGCCGAGACAGTTTGTGTAGGAGGGGACCTAGGACGGAGCAGATCCTGAGACACCCAGTTCTTGAAGGGAGGAAAAAAGGATCCTGTGGTTCACTCGAAGATCACAAAGGATAAGGACAGAGAGAGAGACTCCTTCAGAGAGTTAACACAGTTGACAGGGAATTGATAAGATCGGAGAGAAAAAGAAGGCGAGGAGCAATAGCCTGGAAAATGTGAGACAGGATCTCTATAAAGGGGGCAAGTGGTTGGTCGGGCACAGGTTACCAAGGTGAGAACTTGGTCTGGAGACAAGGGGGTGAAAGAGGAAAGTGAAGGGGATGAATATGAAGTGGATGGAAATGTATTCACAGGGGGAGGATTAGAATCTCTTTTGTAAAATAGTTGAGAAAGTGGCTCTGCTGGAGGGAGGAGTGGGTTGGGGGGGTCAATGAGGCTTGAAAAGAATGAGCTTTTGGTTGTAGAGAAAGAAGAGATTGATAAGCGAGCAGGTCATCGCAGTGTTTCCTTTCTGCTGCTCGCATAGTGGCTCTCTCACTGAGTCGGACCACCAGCGGGCCCTGTTACTGGACAGATGGAGAGGGTGATGTAGAGTGCCTGTGGCAGAGTTCAGATGTATGAGAGGGAAGGAGTCCGTTGAAGGGAAGGTTGTAGACAGAGGAGGCCAGGGAGAGGGCGCGAATGTTACAACGGATAGGTACAGAGTCAGGTCATGTTCGCTAGAGAGAGTAAGAGGCATAAAGTGGAGTTACAGCTGTTCCATCTTGACTTACGAATCAGTTCACTTGTGTGTCGGCAGGTACGTTCTCATCAGTCATCCGTCTGAGTGGAGCGAACAGCTCAGACTGAAGTTTCTGGAAGGTTTGGATGCTTTTCTGGAGCTGCTCAAGTGTATGCAGGTAACCAAGACCTGTCTGTCTGAACCGGTTTGCCTGAACTTGTCTTTCTCTCTATCTGAACACATCTATTTCCTTTCTCTGAATATGTCTGTCTGAAACTCTCTTTGTCTTTCCACACCTCTTTCTTTGCCTCTTAAACCGTCTGTCTGTGTCAGGGTATGGACCCCGTGGTGAGACAGGTGGGGCAGCACATAGAGATGGAGCCTGAGTGGGAGGCAGCATTCACTCTGCAAATGAAACTGACTCACATCATTTCCATGATCCAAGAGTGGTGCTCCACTGATGTGAGACTGGGTTACTACTCCTCTAATCTTACTACTTCATATTACTACATATACTGCATATTGTCATATGCCATATGTCTAGAAGGTCTTATACGTAGTACAGATAGCATACACTAAATAGTATAGTACATGATTAATACAGCAGCTTATATTTGACTATTTGCCTTTTATATACTCAGGAGCGAGTGCTGATTGAGGCGTACAGGAAGTGCCTGGGCGCGCTCAGTCAGTGTCACAGTGGCCTTCCAGACGGCGAGCAGCCAATCAGCTTGAGTCTGGCCAGTCACTGTGTGGAGACCTTCAGGTACCAGGTGTCTCAGGACAAGGTATCCATACACCTTCCTGTCTGCAGACTGCTCGCAGGTAAACCCACTGTGACACAATCTGTAACACACACCGTGAGACCCACTATGACACACACACAGTAACACACAACGTGAGACCCACTATGACACACACACACAGTAACACACACAGTAAGACCCACTATGACACACACACAGTAACACACACAGTAAGACCCACTGTGACACAATCTGTAACACACACCGTGAGACCCACTATGACACACACACAGTAACACACACCGTAAGACCCACCATGACACACATACAGTAACACACACCGTAAGACCCACTATGACACACACACAGTAACACACACCGTAAGACCCACTATGACACACACACCGTAACACACACAGTAAGACCCACTATGACACACACACCGTAACACACACAGTAAGACCCACTATGACACACACACAGTAACACACACAGTAAGACCCACTATGACACACACACAGTAACACACACAGTAAGACGCACTATGACACACACAGTAACACACACAGTAAGACCCACTATGACACACACACAGTAACACACACCCTAAGACCCACCATGACACACATACAGTAACACACACCGTAAGACCCACTATGACACACACACAGTAACACACACAGTAAGACCCACTATGACACACACACCGTAACACACACAGTAAGACGCACTATGACACACACACACAGTAACAGACACAGTAAGACCCACTATGACACACACACAGTAACACACACAGTAAGACGCACTATGACACACACACACAGTAACACACACCGTAAGACACACTATGACAAACCCACAATAACACTCACTGTAACACACACAGTAACACTCACTGTAACACTCACTGTAACACTCACAGTAACACACACAATAACACTCACTGTAACACACACAGTAACACTCACTGTAACACTCACTGTAACACTCACAGTAACACACACAGTAACACTCACTGTAACACACACAGTAACACACACAGTAACACTCACAGTAACACACACAATAACACTCACTGTAACACACACAGTAACACACACAATAACACACACAGTAACACTCACAGTAACACTCACTGTAACACTCACTGTAACACTCACAGTAACACACACACAGTAACACTCACTGTAACACTCACTGTAACACACACAGTAACACTCACAGTAACACTCACAGTAACACACACAGTAACACTCACTGTAACACTCACTGTAACACACACTAACACTCACAGTAACACACACAGTAACACACACAGTAACACTCACTGTAACACTCACTGTAACACACACAGTAACACTCACTGTAACACACAGTAACACACACAGTAACACTCACTGTAACACACACAGTAACACTCACTGTAACACTCACTGTAACACTCACTGTAACACACACAGTAACACACACAGTAACACTCACTGTAACACTCACTGTAACACACACAGTAACACACACAGTAACACTCACTGTAACACACACTGTAACACACACAGTAACACTCACTGTAACACTCACTGTAACACACACAGTAACACTCACTGTAACACACACAGTAACACTCACTGTAACACTCACTGTAACACACACAGTAACACTCACTGTAACACACACAGTAACACACACAGTAACACACACAGTAACACACACTGTAACACTCACTGTAACACACACAGTAACACTCACTGTAACACACACAGTAACACTCACTGTGACACACACAGTAACACTCACTGTAACACACACAGTAACACTCACTGTAACACACACAGTAACACACACAGTAACACACACAGTAACACACACTGTAACACACACTGTAACACACACTGTGACACTCACTGTGACACACACAGTAACACTCACTGTAACACACACAGTAACACTCACTGTAACACACACAGTAACACACACAGTAACACTCACTGTAACACACACTGTAACACTCACTGTAACACTCACTGTGACACACACAGTAACACTCACTGTAACACACACAGTAACACTCACTGTGACACACACAGTAACACTCACTGTGACACACACAGTAACACTCACTGTAACACTCACTGTAACACTCACTGTAACACACACTGTAACACACACTGTAACACACACTGTAACACACACAGTAACACACACAGTAACACACACAGTAACACACACAGTAACACTCACTGTAACACACACAGTAACACTCAATGTAACACTCAATGTAACACACACAGTAACACACACAGTAACACTCACTGTACACATGTCTTTGTTCTCAGGTCTTCATGTTCTTCTCAGCAGGACAGAAGTTGCGTCGCGTTTCCCTGAACTGCTTCCTCTGGTCAGTATGTGTGTGTGTGTGTATATATATATATATATATATATATATATATATATATATATATATGAACTGCATATGTTTGATATACATAAACTATAGTCACATATATTAAGGCGGGGCACGTTAACGCATACATAATGCATACATAGCAAACCATTAACTCCATTTAATCACTCGAGGGGAAACGCTGCACTTAAAGGCATCACACAGTATTGAAGCAGCCAACCAGAGACCCAAACAATCAGTGATGCAAAAACTTTGAAATCCACAGGCTTTACAGGCTGAAAGGTCCTCTGCACAGTGCTAGAGCCCGAACAAGAACTTAATACTTAATACTGAGTGTTCATGCTTCTCCCTGATAAAAAGACAAATACAATTAAGAAAACACACTTATATCCTGTATATTAACTTACTGTTGCTCCAAAAGTTTGTTATATTATATATAACATTACTTAAAAATAAAAGCGTGCAGTACGCTAGTTTAAATTCATTATTGGATTTTGTGCATAATGCAATTAATCCATTACATTAAGTCATCTTTGCCCAGCACTAATATATTTGCAATATATACATGTACAGTATATATGTGTGTGTATAAATAAATACATGTGTATGTATTTTTATTCACGTACAAAATGGACAGCTTGTGATTTTCTACTACAAACATATTTGCTTACTTTATTCTGACCAGCAGGGCTTAGTAGACGAAAAACGTAAAACGTGATATGTTTTTCTTGTTCTTTTCCACCAGGAAATCTAATGCCTGCCTCTTCATTCTTTCATTTGTCATTTAAAGCTTCTCGTGTTGTCAATAAATAAAACGTATCTGTACAATGCCAGTCAAAGGGTTAGACACACGTTTTTATTCACTGGTACTGTAAGTCTCAATTATTTATATGCTTGTGTTTCTTCAGGGGGATCTCAGCCCTCCCCTCTTGATCGAACTCCCCCTCCGCTGTCTGGTCCTCTGTGCCCAGGTGCATGCTGGGATGTGGAGGAGGAATGGCTTCTCCCTGATCAACCAAGTCAGTAGATACTGGCTGAATGCTGAGTTAACATCCCAGAAAACAATCCATCATATGTATTATTAATACAAACAGTATAATATAACACGTTTTTCATAGATTTTTACAGTCTTTACACACTCGATATCCACTGACCAATGACCCTCACATCAGTACGATTCATTGATCATATGATGTAATATGTTCTCTCAGCTCTGCTCTACATAATTCATGAATTGAAATTTGTGTGTTTCAGATTTATTATTATCACAACGTCAAGTGCAGAGTGGAGATGTTTGACAAGGACATTGTGATGCTGCAGGTGGAAACACACTCTTCCTAGAGTATCACACACATATGCTCCATTTGTTAGTTTGTCTTTGTCGATTTTGTGGTTGTCGCTAAAGTCTTTTCCTGTTTCTGGTCCCTGACAGGCTGGAGCCTCCATGATGGATCCTAACCACTTCCTGATGATTCTTCTCAGCCGATTTGAACTCTTTCACATCTTCAGCTCCACAGACTGCAGAAAGAGATACAGAGAGGCTAACAAGGTCAGTAGTGACTATCAACCACTGTAAGTAAAGTTCAAGAGGCTAACATCGTCAGTACTGACCCTACTGTCTGCGACAGGACGTGGTCCAGCAGAACAACACTCTGATCGAGGAGATGCTTCACCTCATCATCATGGTTATCTGTGAGTTTGCTTTAAAACTATATCAAGGATTAATGTAACTTGTATGCATTTAAATGCAAAAAAAACAAAAACAAACTTATACAATAATATAGTACAACAGCTGAGCTAGCGTTGCCTGATAGCGGCGTTGTGATGAGATGTGGTTCAGACCTTCATGTTCCTCTATAGATTAACTGTAATACATCAGATGAATGGTGTGTGGTACAGGTGAGCGTTACCGGTCAGGTGTCGGCCAGGTGGAGCCCTTTGATGAGGTCAGAAGAGAAATCATCCACCAGCTGTCAATCAGACCGATGGCTCACAGCGAACTTGTGAAGGCTCTGCCAGAGAATGTGAGACACCAACCCGTCTGCTTAACTGTCCTTCTAATTACCCGTTGGTCGGATTACCCGTCCGCTGTATACATACAAACTGTTATTTTTTTCCTCTTCAGGGGAACAAGGAGACGGGTCTGGAAAGAGTCATCGACAGTGTGGCTTCATTCAAGTCAGTTTCCTCCAACACCACATTAAACCAAAATCTACCTAACAATCATCCGTCCACCTTAAATATCCAGCAATCTCACTGTCATCAGTCCACCTTAAATATCTACTCACTCATATGTGTTAACAGGAAACCAGGTGTGACCGGCCGAGGTCTCTATGAACTACGTCCTGAGTGGAACAAACACTTCAACCTGTACTTTCATCACTACAGCAGAGCCGACCAATCCAAGGTACACAGGATTGTGTGATGTCAATATCAATTTTATTTATATAGCACTTTTAAAGGCTAATGGCCAGCCAAAGGGCTTTACAGGATAAAAACGATCAGCAGCAATAAACAATACGAGCAAAAGTAAAACAACAAAGAAGAAAAAAAACGGCAAAAGGCAAACAAATAAAAAATCCAATACGGGTGACTTAACTCAGCCAAAGGCCAAAGGTAAACAAGTGGGTCTTAAGGCGAGTTTTAAAAGTAGAAAGGCTCGTCGCAGACCGCACAGCAGGCGGCAAAGCGTTCCACAGTGTGGGAGCCGCTACGGCGAAGGCTCCATCTCCTTTTGTTTTAAGGAACGACCGAGGAACGTCCAGAACCAGCTGGTCAGCTGACCTCAGGGCTCTGGAGGGTTGATGCACATTAATGAGGCTGGATAAATATTCTGGGACCAGTCCATGCAGAGACTTAAAAACACATAAAAGATTCTTAAAATCTATTCTGAAGCTAACGGGAAGCCAGTGGAGAGGAAAGCACTGGCGTTATGTGAACCATGCTTCTTTGTCCCGTCAGGAGACGGGCTGCTGCATTCTGCACAAGCTGTAGACGTTGAGTTCTGATCGGCCGATACCGACTTACAGGGAGTTGCAATAGTCCAAACGTGAAGATATAAAAGCATGCATGACTTTTTCGAGGTCAGCCCTGTTTAGATCGGGTTGGACTTTAGCTAGAAGCCGAAGCTGGAAGAAGCTAGCCTCAACCACAGAGCGGACCTGCTGGTCCAATTTAAACGCCCCATGAATAATTACACCAAGGTTTCTGGCCTGGGAACCTGTGTAAGGTGGTAGTGGGCCAAGGGACCTGGCAAGGACCTGGACCATGTCAGGGCGACCAAATAGCACAATCTCTGTTTTGTTTTCATTTAGTTTGAAGAAGTTTAGGTCCATCCATGTTTTAATGTCCGTCATACAATCAAACACAGCGTGAAGGGATTCCTTGGAGGGGCCTTTAATGGCAAGTACACCTGCACATCATCAGCAAAGCAATGGAAAGGCATTCCATGCTTCATAAATATCGACCCCAGGGGGAACATATATAAGGAGATCAGGGCCTACAACTGACCCCTGGGGGACTCCGCGGGTCAGAGGGGCCACTAAGGAGGAAAACTTCCCCAATTACATTACATCACATGTCATTTAGCTGACGCTTTTATCCAAAGCGACTTACAAGAAGTGCATTCAACCATAAGGATACAAACTCAGAAGAACAAGAAACAAAAAAGTAAAATTTCCTCAAATAAGCCAATTGTACACCGAAGGATCTATCTGCAAGGTGGGATTTAAACCACTCTAGAACAGAACCTCTAATGCCCACATAGTGCTGGAGGCGTGACAAGAGGATGTGTGATCCACTGTGTCAAATGCTGCTGTGAGATCTAAGCATTAAAAGGCACAGTTACCAGAATCATCGTTTTAAAAGATCATTAAAACTTTTAAAAGTTTTTGTCATGGTAACAGTGTGTGATGTCATAGTAACAATATGGGACATGTTGCAGGCGGAGGAGGCTCAGAGGAAGCTAAGGAGACAGAACAGAGAGGACACAGGTAAACACACCTGTCTTGTCTCATAGTTACACCTTTGTGATTATTTTTCTTGGTGATAATGTGTGTGTGTGTGTGTGTGCTTGTGCGCGCTCAGCCCTCCCCCCCCCATCCCCACCTCCTCTATGTCCTCTGTTCGGCAGCCTGGTAAACCTGCTTCAGTGTGACGTGCTGCTGGCTGTCCAGGGCGCAGTGCTGCAGTGGGCTGTGGAGCCCAGTGGGGGGTGCTGGACCGAGTCCATGCTGCAGAGGGTGAGACGCATACAGGGGGTGTACTGTCCTAAATTCATATGTAAATACTCAGGGGGGTGTTTGGAGTCTTGTTCCAACTGTGTCCAGTGTCCAATCTGTGTGTGTGTGTGTGTGTGTGTGTGTGTGTGTGTGTGTACAGGTGCTTCATCTGGTGGGTGTGGCTCTTCTGGAGGAACAGCAGCAGTTGGAGTGCAGCAGCAGAGACCTTGACATCACCTTTAACTACACTTGCAAGATCACACGTCAGTGCACACTGTGGTGTCCCTCGTGTCAGTATTCAGACTCATAAACTAACGGGTTAAGTATCCAGACCCACAAGGCTTTTCATCGGCCCAGGTTCCATACCAACTAGCTACATGCTCTTTCCTTTCCCTCCTCATGTCTGCACGGTAACAAAAGTAATAAAGAATAAGTGTGTGTGTGTGTGTGTGTGTGTGTGTGTGTGTTTGTTTGCATCTAGGTCCCGGTGAAGCTCCCAATACTTCAGGAAGTGTCCTGGCTCTGTTGGAAAGTCTTCAGAACGCTCCTCATCTGGAGGTTCACAAAGACCTGATCACTTGGATCCTTAAGGTGAGTGCTGATGCCACTCTGTAGGCTCAATTTAATTTTAATTGAGGTACTGATATTATTTATCTAAATATGTTTAATTCAATTCATTTTATTTTGTAATGCCCAAAATCGCAAATTACAAATTAGCCTCAGAGGGCTTTACATTCTGTGCACGTACGACATCCTCCGTCCCGAAACCCTAACATCTACACAGGAAAAACTCCGCAAACCTTCATTGTTTTCTTCCATGGAGAAAAAAGGGAAGAAACCTCAGGGCGAACGTCAGAGGAGGATCCGTCTCCCGGGATGGACAGACAACAATGATGTCATGTGTACAGAGTGAATAGTGTTTCTAGTGATGGACATATCAATTTTGTATCTGAATGTTTGTTTGTGTGATCAGATGGTTGCAAACATCAAAAGGATGAGAGAACAAACGTCGGCCTCCTTCACCGTCAACATTAGCCAGGACCAAGGAACAGAGGAGGCAAGATCACCAACCTTCTCTCAAGCTGTTAAAGTTATGGATTATTGGGGGTGGTGGTGGTGGTTATGCTGGTTATGATGATGATGATGATGGTGGTGGTGGTGGTAAAGTGGATGATGGTGGTGAAGATGGTGATGTCGTCGTCTCTCCAGACGGTGAGAGACAAGGACAAGGCGGAGAGGAAGAGGAAGGCAGAGATGGCTCGTCTCAGGAGGGAGAAGATCATGGCTCAAATGTCTGAGATGCAGAAACATTTCATCAACGAGAACAAAGAGCTTTTCCAGCAGAGCCTGGAGGAGCTGGAGGCATCTACGTCTGCTGCTGCGGCAGAGAGCAGGTATGCCTGTGTACACCTATATCTGGACACACAGGTTAAGAAGGAAATCTGATGATGGTTATGCAACCCTATCTTAAAGTAATGTCTCTCTCTGTGTCTGTCTGTCTTCTCCCCCTCCCACCTCCCCCCAGTCCTCCCAGTTCAGAATCCACCTGTGTTTCACAGGTTTGTGTTGGTCCCAGGAGAGTGGGCAGAGCTGAGCACCGTCAGCTGGTGACGTGTATCCTCTGCCAGGAGGAGCAGGAGGTCAGAGGTCAAGGTAGAGCCATGGTGCTGGCGGCCTTTATCCAGAGGTCTACGGTTTTGTCTAAAAACCGTCATCGTAACCTACCTGACCCAGGTAGGCGGAGCCTAACAATGACGTCATTGTGACTGAAGCCAATCGCTGTTAATCAATGTTGTTTGTCTGTTGCATGAACGCATTTTTCAGAGCGTCATGAGGCTGTGTTCATGCACCCTGACCTGTCACTGGGCATCCACACGGCCAGCTGTGGACACATCATGCACGCTACCTGCTGGCAGAGGTGAGTCACTGCACACAGGAAACTTGATATAAAGTCCTTTTTGTGTTTTTTTTGTGTCTGTTCGTTTGCATATGTGTATTGGGACAATTGTCTGTCTTAGCAGTGTTTCCCCTAGGTCAGCGGTTCCCAAACTCAAGAATGCCGCGGCCCACTTTGAAATCTGAAAATCTTTTGCGGCCCACACAAATCTTTAATCACAACTCTGATCAAAACATAAACTAGGAATGATTAAATGACCTTAAGATTTTAACCGATTAAACATGTATTAACCGACAATGTATGTTTTGTATACCATTTTCTCCGGAGCTCATGTGCCGTGTTTTCCGCACAATAAGGAGACGGTGCTTTCAGGGTCCGTTCGATGCTGCGAGGTGCGTCCGCTCCTGCTGCCCCCCTCGCCATCCACGCCTTAAATCTTCGGCTGCTCTCCTAACCCTAACCGCCTGCCAAGGGCCTCCTTTAGATAACTTATTCTCCCCGTTAAGACGGTTCAGCTACTGTAGAGAAAAGGGCGCCGTCTCTCGCTCTTTAATCTCATCAAGTGCTCGGCGAGAACGACAGCTTTGTTTCTCCGACGCGCCCTGAAACAAGCTCCATATCTCACGCGCTTGAGCGCCGCTCAGCATCTCGCTGTCGTAGACGAGCTTTGGCGTGTTTGGCCTTGAGCGCCTTGAGCGCTGTGTACAACCAATTCAATTCAATTTAATTAATTTTGTTTTGTATAGCCCAAAATCACAAATTACAATTTGCCTCAGAGGGCTTCACAGTCTGTACACATACGACATCGTCTGTCCCGAAACCCACCATCGGCACAGGAAACACTCACACAACAGAACAAAGTAACAAAGAATTACAGTAGTCCAGTCTGGAAGTGACAAACGCATTAACTAATTTTTCTGCATCACTTTGAGACAGGAAGTTCCTGATTTTTGATATGTTACGTAGATGAAAATAGGCAGTCCTTGAAGTCTTCTTTTTATGCGAGTTGAAGGTCATATCCTGGTCGAAGAGAACTCCCAGATTCCTGACGGTGCTGCTGGGTACCAGAGCAATTCCATCCATAAAAACTATCACGTGACAGCTGGCTTCGAAGGCGCTCTGGGCCTATCAGGATAACTTCCGTTTTTTCAGAGTTTAGCATCAGGAAGTTGCCGGTCATCCAAGTTTTGATGTCTCCAAGACATTCTTGAAGTCTAACTAGCTGGTCCGTCTCTTCTGGCTTGATCGACAGATACAGTTGAGTACCGTCTGCATAACAATGGAAGTTTATGCAGTGTTTCCTGATAAGATCGCCCAAAGGAAGCATATAGAGGGTAAATAAAATCGGTCCAAGTACAGAACCTTGTGGGACTCCGTGACCAACATCGGTGGTCTTTGAGGATTCACCGTTTACAAGCACAAACTGGGATCGATCCGATAAGTAGGATTTAAACCAGAGTACAGTTCCTTTGATACCAATTAAATGTTCTAGTCTCTAGTCTATGGTATCAAATGCGGCACTGAGGTTCAGCAAGACAAGAAAAGAGATGAGTCCTTGGTCCGATGCAAGTAGAAGATCATTCGTAATTTTCACCAGTGTTGTTTCTGTACTGTGATGCACTCAAAATCCTGACTGGAAATCCTGGAACAAAGCATTGTTTTGTAGAAAGTCACATAATTGATTTGCGACGGATTTCTCAAGGATCTTAGTGAGGAAGGGAAGATTAGAGATAGGTCTGTAGTTAGCCAACACCTCTGGAGCAAGAGTAGGTTTCTTAAGAGGTTTAATTACAGTTACCTTGAAGGACTGTGGTACATGTCCTGTCAACAAAGACAGATTGATAATATCTAATAAGGATGTGCTAACTAAAGGAAAAACTTCCTTAAGCAGCTTAGTCGGAATCGGATACCAAGAGACAGAAAATAAAGAAGTCAGTTGATGAAGGTTGATGGAAGAGAAGGCATCCAAACAGGCATCAGGGCCCACTGCTGCATCCAAGGTTCCTACATCGGAGGACGGGTCGGCACTGGTTGAAGGCAGGAGACCATCAATTTTCTCTTTGATAGTCAGAATCTTATCATTGAAGAAGTTCATGAAGTCGTTACTAGTGAGGTCCAAAGGAATACACGGCTCGACAGTCTGGCAGTCTGGCTAGTAGCCCTGTTGCATGTATGGTAATGATAACTGGACTGTACTGTACTATAGCGCTTTTCTACTGTCTTTGGTCTTTTTTTTGTCTTTTCTACTGGCTTTTTATCCAAAGCGACTTAAAATACGTGCATTTTAACCATGAGGATACTGTTCCGTGTTCTCCCCACGGAAAGGGCAACCCGGCATACATAGGACATTACTCAGGATTCCTCATTTGTTTGTTTATTTTGTTCAAAAGGGAACCAGGTAATAAACCTGGAATAATAAGAAATGCAACGTTTCAATTTCCATGTGCATAGTACAACCAACACAGCTCCCCAGTTCTTTATCTTAATAACATTATTCAAAATACAAATAAACATTATTAATAAACTATAATAACAATAATTCACCATCATCATAGTTTCATTATTTGTACATACATTCAAACATTATGCACCACATTCACAATGCATGCAGTCTTTCCTTAGCAGGAAACTACCACTGGAAACTACAAATGCCCCGAGGCAAACCAGGAAGTACCTACGTTACATACCAGTCCGCGTTTCATACTTTAAACATATAAAGCTAAAAGTAAACACAGCAGCAACATATTATGGCGACATCAGACAACATGAAGCAGACAAGAAAACATTGGACATTAAGAGAGCTAACCAAGTGGCTGCACACCGGGTTGAAAGTCATTACAAACTAAGTGAATCTCGCGCTTCCTTTTCACGTAGTAAACACCGGTCACGTGTCCTCACAGCACACTCCTCTCTTAAAGGGGCACTACACTATTGCGCTGCTAAACCTCCATAAGTGTTACTGGCATTTATATGTATAGCTCTGGCAGGTGAACATTTGATCACACATGTAAATAAGAAATAACAAAACTTCACGAATTACAAAACTCCACAGAAAACACAACAGATACAAACCCATTCAGGAGCTACCATACACAGTGCCAGATGCCCCTCAGTAACTAACATTCACACCTACAGGAGCAGGACGTCCGTGCTCCCCACTCACCCACAGTCGCCCACAATGTGTGTCAACTCTGCTCAAATGTCCTGTCTGATGATTTTACACTGGTGTGTCTCTGTGCGTGTGTCGCTGTGTGTCTCTGATCTCAGGTACTTTGAGGCGGTGCAGTTGAAAGAGCAGAGACGTCAGCAGCGTCTTCGAGGTCACACCAGCTATGATGTTGAGAACGGAGAGTTCCTGTGTCCTCTGTGCGAGTGTCTGAGCAACACTGTGATCCCTCTGCTGCCCCACACACACTCACCTGACCACAGGTACACACACACACACACACACACACACACACACACACACACACACACACACACACACTTGACCTCTGGTACAAACACACCCCACACTACAGGTAAATACATATGCACACACTAAAACACAGGTACACAAACCTGACTACAGGTAAACTCAATTTTTATCTCCCAGGGTCGATCATCCCAGTCTGGAGGCGTGGCTTAAAACAACCAATCAGCAAATAGCAGCACTCCACTTCGCCCACAGGAAGCTGTCTAATGGTCAGTACCCTAAAAATCATTTAGAGTTGAGTCACTGCACACAGGAAGCACACTGCACACAGGAACCCTAACCCTCCCCAACCACCGGGCCGTTTGGTACCGGGCCGCACCACAAAAGGAATAAAGGAATAAACTCAGCAAAAAAAGAAACGTCCTCTGACTTTCAACTGTTTTTACTTTCAGTAAACTTAATGTGTGTAAATATTTGTATGAACAGTACAAGAGTCAACACCATAAGACAAACTAAAAATGTTTCACAGACATGTGACTAACAGAAATAGAATAATGTGTTCCTGAATGAAGGGAGGCTGAAAATCAAAAGTACCGGTCAGTATCTGGTGTGGCCACCAGCTGCTTGAAGTACTGCAGTGCATCTCCTCCTCATGGACTGGACGTTACCCCACTCTTCCACCAAGGCACTTGCAAGTTCCTGGACATTTCTGGGAGGAATGGCCCTAGCCTTCACCCTGCGATCCAACGGGTCCCAGACATGCTCAATGGGATTGAGATCCGGGCTCTTCGCTGGCCTGGCAGAACACTGACATTGCTGTCATGCAGAAACTCACGCACAGAACGAGCAGTATGGCTGGTGGCATTGTCCTGCTGGAGGATCATGCATAAAGGATACCACATGAGGGAGGAGGATGTCTTCCCTGTACCGCAAGGCATTGAGATTGCCTGCAATGACAACACGCTCAGTCTGATGGTGATGTGATATACCGCCCCAGACCATGACGGACCCCCCACCTCCAAATCGATCCCGCTCCAGGGTACAGGCCTCTGTGTAACGCTTATTCCTTCGAATCCGTCCATCACCCCTGGTGAGACAAAACCGTGACTCATCAGTGAAGAGCACTTTTTGCCACTTCTGTCTGGTACAGCAAAGGTGGGCTTGTGCTGGTGATGTCTGGTAAGGACCTGCCTTACAACAGGCCTACGAGCCCTCAGTCCAGCCTCTCTCAGCCTATTGCGGACAGTCTGAGCACTGATGGAGGGATTGTGTGTTCCTGGTGTGACTCTTGTGGCTGTTTTAGAACTGTGACCTTAAATGCCTACTCTCTGTAAGCTGTTAAGGTCCCAACGACCATTCTACAGGTGCATGTTAATTGGTTGATTATGGTTAATTGAACATGCATGGAAAACATTGTTTAAACCCTTTACAATGAAGATCTGTAACGTTATTTGGATTATTACAACATTATTCTTGAAATACACATTCCTGAAAAAGGGATGTTTCTTTTTTTGCTGAGTTTATACATATATACATATTTTGTCATTTGACTTTATTTTGAAAATTGACCGGATTCTCTCCTAATTACGTGCACTCGTTCCTCTTGACATATTGACCAAGCTCACCACGCGGTTTTTGGGGGGCCTGATTCAGAGGATGCGGTCATACCCTCTAAATATGTATTTTTGTTTGACATTTTTTTCCTAATATAATTTTCTTATAAATCGTATTATTTGGTTACGTGTTTAGTGTCCTGTGTGTCTCTTTCAGGTGTAGCAGAGCGGGCGGAGCCTGCTGTTTCTGATGGATTCAGAGTGGACTTCATTCCACAGTGAGTTTGGATTACCATCATACATCTGCTAGATTCAATTCAATTTATTTTGTAAAGCGCAAAATAAAAACTTTCAAGTCAAGTGTACAGAGTGAACAACGTAAAAGTCGTACAATATGTTCAATGCATACGGCAGAAATGATTCACACATTGGTATTAGTAAGCCACATAATGATTTAAAATGACTACTAATACTAACAGTTGTAGTGGATGTAGAAAAATAACAATGATGCCAAAGGACGTAATGGTGTCATTAATACTAATGTGACTACTAATGATAATGACGGTAGTGGTCAATGTCAGGCAGGACTGACCACCATCTGATATAACCACCATATGCTGTATAACAACCATCAGATATGACTACCACCATCAGCAAACAGAAAAGTCTTTAAACTGGATTCAAAGGAGCTGAGGCACTCAGCAGACCTGCACCTTTCTGGGACTCTTTTCCAGATATGTGGTTCATAAAGTATCAGCAGATCACAAATGTACTTTGGCCCTAAACCCTTCAGTGCTTTATAAAGTCATGTAAAAACACTGTTACAGTAGTCGAGTCTACTGAAGATAAATGCATGGACAAGTTCTTCCAAATCAGTTTGAGACATAAGTTGCATTAGAGAATTGGATTCTCTCCTAATTACGTGCATTCGTCCCTCTTGACATATTCGTGAGGTTGGGGACCCCTGTTTTAGGTGATAGTAGGCTCATTTGTAACTGTCTTGTGGTTGTGCAGGTTGAAGTTTGAATCCATAATTACACCTTGATTTCTAGCTCGGTTTATAGTTTTTAACATCAGTGATTGAAGTTCTGCGCTGACTTTCAATCATTCATCCTTCTTAAGTTTCTACGTCTGCGTCTTTACGCGTCGACGCGCTGGTCTCACTTCCTGGTTGTAAAGTCCTGCGTGTGTTGCAGAGCGATTCACCTCCAGAACAACAGGTGGAGTCACGTGTTCTGTTGAAGACGACCTGGAGAGTCACGTCTTTGTGTGTGGAAGTCGTTGGTTGCTTTATTTATTTATCATAGACTTTATTGCCCCGTGCATCCACACTGCTGCTTTTCATCAAGGACACATTTGTCCCGTATGTCCCACATTTGTCCCAGGAGGCTGCGTCGCTTTAAACGCAAGGAGGTGTGAAAGGACACGCAAGGGACACACAAGGGGGTCTTGTGTGTGAGTGTCCTTGAGTCTCTCTGAAAACGCAGAAGCATAAACTCGGCTTTACCAAAAACATTTACTTCTGTTTTATCTTTGTTTAATTGAAGAACGTTTTGGCACATCCAGTCGTTGATTTGTTCAATGCATTTACCCAGCTCCCGTATTGGATTGTAGTCCCCTGGTGATATAGTCATGTAGATTTGTGTGTCATCTGCATAACTATGATAACAAACTATTGTGTTTTCCATAATCTGAGCTAATGGAAATCATTGATGCTGCAGGAGTTTGTAGGAGTCGTCTGGAGAATGGAGGCATCCTGCTGCTACTTAGCTTTAGCTTAGCTGAAGCTGTTTCAGCCTTGGTCCAGTAAAAAAGCACTTAAAGCCGACTTGTAAATGTAATAAAAAAATCAAGTAATTGTCTGCTACTAATTAGTTACATTACATGTAATTTAGCTGACAAGTTGCTCTGAGACAGCAAGGAGAGCAGTCTCTGTGGAACGGCCCCGAAGCCTGACTGGTGGGGGTCCAGGAGGTTGTTACAGTGGAGATAGGAGGAGAGTTGGTTAAAGATCACACGTTCAAGAGTTTTGGACATAAAGGGAAGAAGAGAGACCGGTCTGTAGTTGTGTTCTTCAGAAGGGTTGAGGGTGGGTTTCTTCAGGAGGGGGTTAACTCTTCTCCTTCAGAGAATTGGGAAAACGGCCAGATAACAGAGCGTTGTTGATGAGACAGGTGAGGAAAGGAAGAAGGTCAGGAGTGATTGGGGAAGAGTGGGGGGGGGTTCGAGGAGGTTGGAGAAGATAGTTTTTTGGGGTTAGAAAAAGAGGATTAAATTGTAGATGGAGGTAGAAAGAACTTTTGGCAGCAGAGATAGAAGCAGATAGTTATAAGATAAACTGATAGGTGATAGGATTACAAATATCTGGCTGGTCGCTGCTGAGCCGAACAAACAACCTCCCTCCTCCAAGGTCAGATAAAACCATCATCAGATGTGGATTCATATTGAAATAGAAAGCGAGAGGGGAATGGGGGGGTTGTCCTAGGAAGCGGATCACACCTGGATGATGTCATCAACCAATGTGAGGGTTTCGGGACCAAGGATGTCGCATGTGTTCAGACTGTAAAGCCCTCTGATGCAAATTTGTAATTTGCAATTTTGGCCTATACAAAACAAAATGAATTGAAAAAAAAAAAGAATTAATCATTTCAGTAGGTGATGATGTCACTCTCTTTCAGGAACCCGTTTTCCAGCAGCATCAGGGAGATGATCACAACCTTCGGGATGTCAACCTACAAGGTGGGACTGAAGGTGAACCCCAACGAGCAGGACCAGAGGGTCCCGGTGCTGAGCTGGTCCACCTGCGCCTACACCATCCAGAGCATAGGTACACACACACACACACACACACACCTGGGAGGAGCACGGAAACACCTGGGAGGTCTGATGTCGTCCTGAAAAAAAAAGTGCAAAGAAAGTGCATTTCTTTGCAGAGCGCCTCCTGGTGGATGAGGACAAGCCTTTGTTTGGAGGTCTACCTTGCCGACAGGTAAGAAAGATAGTTGGGTCTCTTAATTGGACAGCAGGGGCTGAGGGGAGGGGCTGTTTAGTTAGAAAAATCTATTAGTTTTGTTTGAAGTTTGAATAAAGCATCACCCGAAATAAATGGTGTGTTCAGGAAGTAACGTATCAAAAGAATATACCTCTAGACCTTGTGTCACCTGTGGTACATCACGGCATCATATCAATATAAACTTGTTTTGTGTACGTTAAAGGATGATTGCTTAAGCGCACTCACCAGATTCAGCTCCGCCTGTTGGACTGCAGCTCCACCAATAACAGTTCAGTCCCACTTCATGAGGTTGCTAGCAGGTAGGACACACACAACAGACACACACTTATAACACACAGACAAAAATACAGTTGCACATGTTTGTATTGTGTGTCGGTGTTGTTTTAGCCGTGGTTCCAGACTCTGAGGAGGAAAACATTCCATCTATCCTCGACATCGACATGTTTCACCTGCTGGTGAGTTTCATCACTTCATAATGACTTTAAATCAGGTGTATATCTTATTTATACTTGTATAAGAAGAATAAATCACATTTATGACGTACATGTGCTTCCCGGTAATCTGCAGGTCTACAGTGTGATGTCATACAGCTCAGTTCACTGTCTGGACCAATCAGGACAGAGAGTGGTAGACTCCTCCCACCTCCACCTACTTCACCTGGTCACTGTGGCTCATCTGGTTCAAATCCTGCTAACTTCCACAACAGGTGGCTGCCTCTCGCACACACACTTAAACACACTTATGCAGGTCTGCCTGTGGGGGCGACTGGGTGGGTGGAGAGGACGGTTGTCCCCCAATCAGAGGGTTGGTGGTTTGATCCTGGGCCCTGCTAAGCCTGTGTCCTTGGGCAAGGCACTTAACCCCAGCATTGCTCCTGTAGCTGTGACTTCTAGTACTAACCCTACTGTTAGTTGCTGATGGGCAGGTGGCACTGTGTGTGGAAGCTGCTGTCATCAGTGTATGAATGGGTAAATGACGACATGTGTCAAAGCGCTTGGAGTGGAAAAGTCATATGTATACAAGTACATATGTATACAAGTACAGTGCATTTACCATTTATCTGTCTGGGTCTCACCTGTCTGTCTGCAGAAGAGGTGTGTATGGATCAGGACAGTAGCGGATCAGAGGAGGAGGAGCTTACCAGCCGTCTCTACAACACGCTGAGGAAACACCTGGGCAGGTCAGTAGAGTCACACACACACACACACCTGATCAGCTGTGATTGATCACCAGAAGCCGTTTTGATACAGAGGAACAAATGTGATTCATTAAATAAGGACAATGACAAATTGAAAAAAATCATCAATAAAGTAAATAGAAGCCAAAATGGTTGGTAAATAAATGAAGAATCATACAGAAGAATTCAATGAATACGATAACGTGTGTGTGTGTGTGTGTCAGTGTGTTACCCGAGGTGACGTCTGGCTGGCAGCTCTTTCGTTGTCTTAAAGTTGGTTTCCTGCCGTTCCTCCGAGCCGCCGCCCTTTTTTTCCACTACTTGAACTCTACGACGCCACCTGCTGACCTGCTAGGTAACAATACGCACAGCTTGTATGTGTGAAGTGCTGAGAAGTGACATGTGAAAGCATCTCTCTAAACTTAATCAGAATTTAAGGAAATGGTTTCAATATGACATTTTAAATGTTGAGTTCATTAATTAACTTTAATTAATTTTGTGTGTGTGTGTATGTAGTTGCAGGTCCTAGTCAATGGGAGGCGCTGTGCAGCTTCCTCAATCTGCCCTGCAACCTGCTGCAGCTTCACCAGACCCAACACACACTGCTGGAGCCGTTCATACGCAGGTAACACTGACACAGAGGTAACGCCATAGAAACCGTAGAACAAATACTGTCATGTACTACGAGATTGACGTCAGCTTCCCCCTCAAGAGATTTTGTGTGTGCGTGCGTGTGTGCGTGCCCTACAGGTGGTGTTGTCATCCGGCTGTGAGACAGAAACTGCAGGGGGGGAGGGACATAATCAGTTTCCCCAGAGAGTCAAACCGACTGATCCAACTGCCTGAAGATTACAGCGTCCTGATCAACCAGGCATCCAGCTTCACGTCAGTACACACTGCAAATACACACTGTTTATACTCACAGTACACACTGCAAATACACACTGTTTATACTCACAGTACACACTGCAAATACACACTGTTTATACTCACAGTACACACTGCAAATACACACTGTTTATACTCACAGTACACACTGCAAATACACACTGTTTAAACTCACAGTACACACTGCAAATACACACTGTTTATACTCACAGTACACACTGCAAATACACACTGTATATACACGTCAGTACACACTGCAAATACACACTGTTTATACTCACAGTACACACTGCAAATACACACTGTATATACACACAGTACACACTGCAAATACACACTGTTTATACTCACAGTACACACTGCAAATACACACTGTATATACACGTCAGTACACACTGCAAATACACACTGTTTATACTCACAGTACACACTGCAAATACACACTGTATATACACACAGTACACACTGCAAATACACACTGTTTATACTCACAGTACACACTGCAAATACACACTGTATATACACACAGTACACACTGCAAATACACACTGTTTATACTCACAGTACACACTGCAAATACCCACTGTATATACACACAGTACACACTGCAAATACACACTGTTTATACTCACAGTACACACTGCAAATACACACTGTTTATACTCACAGTACACACTGCAAATACACACTGTATATACACACAGTACACACTGCAAATACACACTGTTTATACTCACAGTACACACTGCAAATACACACTGTATATACACACAGTACACACTGCAAATACACACTGTTTATACTCACAGTACACACTGCAAATACACACTGTTTATACTCACAGTACACACTGCAACTACACACTGTATATACACACAGTACACACTGCAAATACACACTGTATATACTCACAGTACACACTGCAACTACACACTGTTTATACTCACAGTACACACTGCAAATACACACTGTATATACACACAGTACACACTGCAAATACACACTGTATATACACACAGTACACACTGCAAATACACACTGTATATACACACAGTACACACTGCAACTACACACTGTATATACACACAGTACACACTGCAAATACACACTGTATATACTCACAGTACACACTGCAAATACACACTGTTTATACTCACAGTACACACTGCAAATACACACTGTATATACTCACAGTACACACTGCAAATACACACTGTATATACACACAGTACACACTGCAAATACACACTGTTTATACTCACAGTACACACTGCAAATACACACTGTTTATACTCACAGTACACACTGCAAATACACACTGTATATACACACAGTACACACTGCAAATACACACTGTATATACACACAGTACACACTGCAAATACACACTGTATATACACACAGTACACACTGCAAATACACACTGTATATACACACAGTACACACTGCAAATACACACTGTATATACTCACAGTACACACTGCAACTACACACTGTATATACTCACAGTACACACTGCAAATACACACTGTATATACACACAGTACACACTGCAAATACACACTGTATATACACACAGTACACACTGCAAATACACACTGTATATACTCACAGTACACACTGCAACTACACACTGTTTATACTCACAGTACACACTGCAAATACACACTGTATATACACACAGTACACACTGCAAATACACACTGTATATACTCACAGTACACACTGCAAATACACACTGTTTATACTCACAGTACACACTGCAAATACACACTGTATATACTCACAGTACACACTGCAAATACACACTGTATATACACACAGTACACACTGCAAATACACACTGTTTATACTCACAGTACACACTGCAAATACACACTGTTTATACTCACAGTACACACTGCAAATACACACTGTATATACACACAGTACACACTGCAAATACACACTGTATATACACACAGTACACACTGCAAATACACACTGTATATACTCACAGTACACACTGCAACTACACACTGTTTATACTCACAGTACACACTGCAAATACACACTGTATATACACACAGTACACACTGCAAATACACACTGTATATACACACAGTACACACTGCAAATACACACTGTATATACTCACAGTACACACTGCAACTACACACTGTTTATACTCACAGTACACACTGCAAATACACACTGTATATACACACAGTACACACTGCAAATACACACTGTATATACACACAGTACACACTGCAAATACACACTGTATATACACACAGTACACACTGCAAATACACACTGTATATACTCACAGTACACACTGCAAATACACACTGTTTATACTCACAGTACACACTGCAAATACACACTGTTTATACTCACAGTACACACTGCAAATACACACTGTATATACACACAGTACACACTGCAAATACACACTGTATATACACACAGTACACACTGCAAATACACACTGTATATACACACAGTACACACTGCAAATACACACTGTATATACTCACAGTACACACTGCAACTACACACTGTTTATACTCACAGTACACACTGCAAATACACACTGTATATACTCACAGTACACACTGCAAATACACACTGTATATACACACAGTACACACTGCAAATACACACTGTATATACTCACAGTACACACTGCAAATACACACTGTATATACTCACAGTATACACTGCAAATACACACTGTATATACTCACAGTACACACTGCAAATACACACTGTATATACTCACAGTACACACTGCAAATACACACTGTTTATACTCACAGTACACACTGCAAATACACACTGTATATACTCACAGTACACACTGCAAATACACACTGTATATACACACAGTACACACTGCAAATACACACTGTATATACTCACAGTACACACTGCAACTACACACTGTTTATACTCACAGTACACACTGCAACTACACACTGTTTATACTCACAGTACACACTGCAAATACACACTGTTTATACTCACAGTACACACTGCAAATACACACTGTTTATACTCACAGTACGCACTGCAAATACACACTGTATGTACACACAGTACACACTGTAAATACACACTGTATATACTCACAGTACACACTGCAAATACACACTGTATATACACACAGTACACACTGTAAATACACACTGTATATACTCACAGTACACACTGCAAATACACACTGTATATGCACACAGTACACACTGCAAATACACACTGTATATACTCTCAGTACGCACTGCAAATACACACTGTATATGCACACAGTACACACTGCAAATACACACTGTATATACTCTCAGTACGCACTGCAAATACACACTGTATATGCACACAGTACACACTGCAAATACACACTGTATATACTCTCAGTACGCACTGTAAATACACACTGTATATACACACTGCAAATACACACTGTATATACACACTGCAAATACACACTGTATATACTCACAGTACACACTTTTAGTACACATTGCATATACACATTGCTAGTATACGCTGAATATACTCACAGTACACACTGCAAATACACACTGTATGTATTCACAGTACACACTTTTAGTACACATTGTATATACACCCTTTGTCTATATATATATATATATATGTATACAGTAATCCCTCGTTTATCGCGGGGGTTACGTTCCGAAAATGACCCGCGATAAGTGAAATCCGCGAAATAGAAAACTTTTTTTTTTTTTACAATTAGCAACTATTACATGTATACAAATACAGTGACTCGCGTGTAGGCCGTTTCACTGCTCTTCAGACTGGGCCGCTGCATCCTGACTGCGCTCTGCAGTGTTCTCTTCTTCTGAAGCCCGCGGTGCAGGTGTGTTTGTTCGGGAGAAGAACATAGTGATGTGAGGCAGCTGTTGTCGCTCTTTTTTCTTCTTTGCAAAAAGATCCTTGTACACCGACATGCCACCATCGATTACGTTGGAGAACTGTAATGAACGGCTCGGGAGTGAGTTTTTAGCGAATCAGAATGCAGAGCACAATGCACCAAAAAAAAAAAAATGCAATATGAAAATCCGCGAAATAGCGAATCCGCGATAAGTGAACCGCGAAGTGGCGAGGGATCACTGTATACGGGCTGTGAACATAAACGCATTAATCTATGCGATTAATGTGGCCAAGATTAATGCGACAAAATACTCTAACGTAGTTAAGGTACCTTTGTTTATCAGAAGTAGACGGCGGAAACGAAACGGCCGCTAGCTGCAGTCGGTTACATCGGAGAAAGCAGGACGGTAGCTCAAGATGAGACAGCTTTTTGCATTGGAAGTAAAACCAACAGAGGCGCCACATACAGCAGAAAACAAAGTGAAGGGGGGTGAGTGGCAAACGGACCCCTTAAAGCACCGCTATGCTAAGCTAAGCTAGCTGGAAGAGTTGCTAGTTCAACATATTCCACTCGGTGTAATTCTGCCTCCAAGGTGATCAGATGTGTGTAGTTTTGTGTTTAAAATAACATTAACAATAGACAACAGTGTCTAAATAGTATATATATATATAATATATATAAGATGAACGAATTCCAAAATGTGCGATTAATTAGTTACATTTTTAATCCATCGACAGCCCTAATATACATATACATGTACATATATGTTTATATGTACATGTATATACGTTATGTGCACTGACCAGCTCCTCTGACTGTTCTTCATCTACTCATCAATTTCCTCCGTCCCACCTTCACCTGTGCAGGTGTCCCCGGTCCGGAGGAGATAAGTCCCGAGCTCCCACTCTGTGTCTGGTGTGCGGCTCCATGTTGTGTTCTCAGAGTTACTGCTGTCAGACGGAGGTGGACGGAGAGGACGTAGGTGCCTGCACCGCCCACACCTTCACCTGTGGAGCCGGCCTTGGTCTCTTCCTCAGGTAACACACCAGGGCCCTATTTTTCCTACGTGGTTCAACAAAGTCGATCAAATGTCACATTATCCAGATCAATTTAACGAGATGATTAATGTCAGCCTGTCTCGGTTCCTCCAAGGCTGATTCACGCTCATTTTAAGTGCCTCATCACTCTAATCAATCAGATTATAGTTCTTTAAAGGGAATTCATCACCATCCAATTTCAGAATAAGTAGATAAATACATGTATTATGTATCATATGTATGTAGATGACCAAATAGAACTAGGAGTTTTATTGTGTGTGTGTGTGTGTGTGTGTGTGTGTGTGTGTGTGTGTGTGTGTGTGTGTGTGTGTGTGTGTGTGTGGGCGTGGGCGAATCAGTGTGTCATCAGACATTTGATCAATTGAAGCAGTGAAACGTGGAACATGAAAAGTGTCAAATAAACCAACTGAACTTTATGAAGAACACAACATGCAGCGGCTTCCCTTTATCAGTGAGGAAGAGAGCTGCCTTTTTTTCCGGGGAAGTGGCGAATTAATCCAGCCGCTCAAATGAAGCTGCGCCGGAGCAGGTTCAAGTTTGTGGATGTGTTGCTGTGGTGATTTGAACCGAAAAGCCTGATCCTTGTCATCTTATCCGGCTAACGCAGCTAGCCACGTACGAGGAACGGGGCCCTGTGCTCTACTGCAGATGCACACACTACACACTGTACACTGTACACACTCTGACTGTGTGTGTCTGTGTGTGTGTCTGTGTGTGTTGCGTGCAGGGTAAGAGAAAGTCAGGTGCTGTTTGTAGCAGGTAAAACAAAGGGCTGCTTCTATCCTCCTCCGTACCTGGACGACTACGGGGAGACGGACCAGGGCCTCAAGTAGGTGCTTTCCTATAGTGATCGGTTTGTTTACCTGCAGGCGGGGAACCCCCTCCCTTTGTTTATTTATTTATTGATTAGTTTGTTTACCTGCAGGCGGGGGGACCCCCTCCCTTTGTTTATTTATTTATTGATTAGTTTGTTTGTTTACCTGCAGGCGGGGGAACCCCCTCCCTTTGTTTATTTATTTATTGATTAGTTTGTTTGTTTACCTGCAGGCGGGGGAACCCCCTCCCTTTGTTTATTTATTTATTGATTAGTTTGTTTGTTTACCTGCAGGCAGAGGAACCCCCTCCCTTTGTTTATTTATTTATTGATTAGTTTATTTGTTTACCTGGTGGCGGGGGAACCCCCTCCACCTTTGTTTATTGATTTATTGATTAGTTTGTTTGTTTACCTGCAGGCAGAGGAACCCCCTCCCTTTGTTTATTTATTTATTGATTAGTTTATTTGTTTACCTACTGACGGGGGAACCCCCTCCACCTTTTGTTTATTGATTTATTGATTAGTTTGTTTGTTTACCTGCAAGCGGGGGAACCCCCTCCACCTTTGTTTATTGATTAGTTTATTTGTTTACCTACTGACGGGGGAACCCCCTCCACCTTTTGTTTATTGATTTATTGATTAGTTTGTTTGTTTACCTACTGACGGGGGAACCCCCTCCACCTTTTGTTTATTGATTTATTGATTAGTTTGTTTGTTTACCTGCAGGCGGGGGAACCCCCTCCACCTTTGTTTATTGATTAGTTTATTTGTTTACCTACTGGCGGGGGAACCCCCTCCACCTTTTGTTTATTGATTAGTTTGTTTGTTTACCTGCAGGCGGGGGAACCCCCTCCACCTCTGCGTTGAGCGCTACAGGAAGATTGAGCGTCTGTGGCGTCAGCACGGCATCGCTGAGGTCATAGGTCACGCTCAGGAGGCCAATCAAACGCTGGTAGCCATCGACTGGCAGCACCTGTGATGATTGGCTCCTCTCTGCGTTTGCCCCGCCCCTTTTCAGTTACTGCGCCGCATGTTAACAAATCAGCTTCCTGCAGCCCAGTGCTGACTTCAGATCAGCGTTCAGGGATTCTTTCAGGACTTTTGGTTTCGGTGTGATAGAGGATCTTTACCATTGACATCTCACCGTGTCTGTTTCCCTCCAGTACTCAGACTGTTCCCCCTTTATTCTTGCTCACACAGACACACATTTACGAACATTTCTTTTTTAAATAGTTTTTTATTGATTTTTTTCAAATTTTCATTTGTTTCAGAAAATGATCCGACAAAATGAAAAATCATTACTTCAACTCATTAACATTGTACCAGAATGAAGCCCCGCCCACCTGCTGCTGTCCCTCACAGGTTGATTGTCAGGTTAGGGTCTTTAATCTTGAATCCCGGATTCAGAAAATGCTTCAACCCCCAAGATGCATCTCATCAACAAAGAGCTTTAAGAAGCTAAAGGTAACCCTTTGTAGAACCCTTCAGGAACATTGCGGCCTTGTCTCCATGGCAATATCAGCTGAGGCTCCTGGGTATTGTTAGTATTTACAAAATAAGAACGGTGTATGTGAAGGCTCTTATTGTTAAATCACCACGTCGTCTCTTAAGAAACGTGTAACCATGGTTGCCACTGTGATCAATTACTGATTGGTGAGTCATACATTTGTGTTTCCATGGCCACACCCTCCCAGAATTCAGTGCTGCTGCATAACGGAAATTGAAAAAGGATTGTTCCTATTCATCGGTTCACAGCAAGCTGACCCTTTGTGGTCCACGGGTTTGTTTTGGTGAGCTGTGATGTCCCTTCCTCTTTTTTTATGAGTTTGCTGAAATTTGAAGAGTCAAACACAAACTGAAATCTTTCATTTATTTATTTATTTATTTATTAGTTTCTTATAAAAATCTGATTTCCCTTTAAACTCTTGAGTTTGAAATATTTTCTTTTTTATAAGTTTAAATAAAAAGTGGCCTCATCTTCCTTATCTTCATTTTTCAGACTTGTTAATATGTGAATTATTGTATAAATGAGTAAATGTACAATATTGTATAAGAATAACAAAACCATTAAACACTTTAAAAGGAGTTATTGTTTATTTCTGATTTGTTTTATCATTGATTATTAATTATAAGTGTATATAATAACTGAAAGGAATCGTTTCTTAACATTTGACTAACTGTTGTTCTCCAGGAGGCTAAATATTTATCTTTCGATTCATTTTTAGACTTGAAAGAATAAAACAAGTGTTTCTAATTAACGTTTCTATTAAATGATGCCCGTAATAATAATTATAATAACAGGCTCTTCTCACCTGTTATAAAAATGGGAAAAACTAATGGCAAAAATGTATTTTGCCCTTCAAAAGGTTTCATTGAATGAACAAGGTTATAGTTTGAGATGGCGTGGCCATGGAAAATAACTGTCTCACATCGATAAGATGCCCGTCTCCTGGCTGTAGAGACACAACAAGGTGGTTTGGAGGCCACCTGTAGGTAGAAGAACGAACCCTGTTGTGGGAGGAGGAAGGTTCTTGGCCGTCTACTGAGCACAGAGCTGTTGTGACCTTTTTTCCCTTGCAAGGAAATAAGCAGAGAAAGTCTTATTTGATTCAGCCTTTATTCTTATTTACCGATTGACTATGCAACATCTTCCACCACAAATAACAACAGGCTTTTCCCACGTGTTATAAAAATGGGAAGAACTACAGAAATATTTGGTGTTTATTTAAAAATGCTTTTATAGTGAAAAACAAAATAATCCTTTATTATTCCCCTTACCCTAATCCTCTGAGGCAAATTTGTAATTTGTGATTTTGGGCTATGCAAAATGAATTTAATAGTCCCACAGCAATTCACAAGATTACAGCAGCAAAGTGAAAACAAGATGAGACATTCCCGAATAGCAGTAAATGAAATTAAATATGTACCGGGAGCAGAGCAGCAGGAAGGACTACCACGACTACTACTAATACTACTACCTCACAGCAGTACAACTCACAGCAGCAAAGTCACGGAAAACAAGAAGTTCTAAGAGCTTCAGTTTGTGTTTTTAGTCAAAGAGAGAAATAAATATAAACATTATGGATTCCTCTGTAGGAAGAAGAACCAACATCTTGTTACAGGAAGTCTGCACTGGGACGTCTACTTCCTGTTTCCGAGGCACACCTGTAGGGAGGTGAGACAGGTGAGCTCCTGTCGCAGGTCCAGCGGAGGAAGCAGCTGCTTAGCAGCAAACCAATTAGCAGTAAGTCGGAGGCTTAGAGCAGCAGCTGATCTGCTAATGGGATCAGAGCCCCTCGGAGGCTTAGAAGGAGCAGGACCAGGTCGCTCACATTCACACCTTTCTGCTGGAGGAGCTCGCCGTCCATCACAATTCTCTGTCAGCATTTGGTTGTGATTTCATGGCAGACCCCTCGGCCCCCCTAACAGTATGGACCTGCAGCTTGCCATTATGGGTCTGAAACCAGGAGTTCTGGCTGAGTTGTGTGCAGCTTCTTTGTGGATGGGATTTAATCTGTGAGGGATTCCTAAACTGCTCAAGAGAGGAAACTGTTTTCTCTTTGATACAAAAAATATAGCTGATTTCAGTTGGTTTCATCGGTCACACTAAAAGGTGAAATCATGCCGTTCATGCCGGTGAAGTTCAACCTGCAGAAAAGGGTGAAGCTGGCCCAGGGTCTGTGGATGATCTACTGGCTCTCGGTCATCGTGGGGATCATCCTCTTCAGCCTCGGCATTTTCTTCAAAATCGAGTTGCGGAAAAGAAGTGAGATGATGGACAACAACGAGAGCCACTTAGTGCCCAACCTCTTGATCCTGGTGGGCTTGTTGGCCTGTGGGCTCAACGCCTTCGGGGGGAAGGTATGCCACGACTCTCTGGACCCCATCAAGTTTGCCAAGTGGAAGCCAATGCTGAAGCCGTTCCTGCTGCTGTGCTGCGGCTTCAACGCACTGCTGCTGCTGACAGCGCTGCTCTGCTTCCTCATGCAGTTTGCAGTGTACCTGACGCTGGCTGAGGGCCTAAAGAACAGCATCAAGTTCTACAAGGACACCGACACGCCGGGGCGCTGCTTCATGAAGAGGACCTTGGACATGACACAGATTGAATTCCGCTGCTGCGGCAACAACAATTTCAGGGACTGGTTTGAGGTGCAGTGGATCAGCAACCGCTACCTGGACATGAGCAACGACCTGGTGAAGGAGTGAGTACCTGGAGCACCGCTTGAGCTGTCACTCAGTGCTGCTTGACAAAACTAAAGTTTTTTTTTAAAAACTGATGGATCGATATCAGATGGGTATTTTCTGATGTTTCATAGAAATAATGGAAAATGATACCATGTTATCCACGTCATGACTTAACGAAAATTGAGCGGGTTTATATCTAACTAATGAACTCCTCTTATCTCTTCTGGGTCGTATGACACTGGACCTCCCAACACTTTATTTCTAACGTTCCTAGAGAATTTGCTTCAGCTTCTGTGATCTCTGGTTCATTTTGTCTCTTCTCTAAACTTCCGAGTAAACCCTGGTTTAAGTGTCCCACATTTAAAACGTTCAGAGATCCGCAGGTTAACAAAGGGAGTTCTCTCAAAAGGGGTCAGTGGAGGATAAAGGAGGGACTTAAGGAGGTAAAAGTTACCGTGCAGGAGGTCGATGTACCGGCTTCTCTTTTCTAAGTCTATAATCTGTCAGGATCTGATTTACACTTCACTGCAGCTTACACCCCTGCTAACATGACAAGGTTAAACACAACCAGTTGACTGAGGGTGTGCTTCATTGGCCTACCGGAGCAACTGCTGAAAAACAGAACACATTTTTGATAGAACATGTGATCATTGCAAACAACGTGAGAAACACGTTCGTGTGTGGCTGCATGTCGGTGGTAACAGGTCTTCAGTTGTGGGTCTGTGGTTGCACATCTGTGGTTGCAGGTCCTTGCTTGCTGGTCTGTGGTTACCGTTGCAGGTCTTGCAGGGGGGTGGGGGGGGCAGTGAAGACATTCAGAGTGAATCATCCAACCGTGATTGTGACCTTGGACGTGAGTATTAACCCTGACTGTCTTCACCTGCAGTCGAGTGCTGAGTAACGTGGAGGGAAAGTACCTGATGGATAGTGTCCCGTTCAGCTGCTGTAACCCCGGCTCCCCCCGGCCCTGCATCCAGCATCACCTGACCAATAACTCCGCCCACTACGACTACGACCACCGTATTGAGGAACTCAACATCTGGACGCGGGGCTGCCGCGAGGCTCTCTTCTCCTACTTCAGTAGCATAATGAACAGCATCGGAGTGCTCATCGTTGCCGCCGTCATCCTGGAGGTATGTAAACAACAACGAAGGGATCAACGGATGAGTTCTGTACAAAACGAGATGATCCCAGGTGACTCAAGACAGGAGTCACCTCGACGGTCGGGCTGACAATGACTCAAAGAGACATTTACTCACAATCCCGCTTACACTCAAACTAACAACCACACAGTCACAATCTCACAGAATAGTCAGACTAACACACACACACACACACACACACACAATAACACCCAATCTCACTATCACACACACAGTCACACTCACACACATACAAACCGTCACACCAACAATCACAATCACACTTACACTCAGAATCACATTAACAGTTACAAAATCCATCACACTCACATTCAATATTAACACAAACGGTCATAATAACAGTCACACTCACACAGAGAGAGAATAATTGAGTTAGTTTCTTTGAGTTAAACTTAGTTGATCTTGTTCTTCCCTTTCTTCTACTTTCCTCCTCTAGAACTCTAGAACTCCTCTAGAACTAGACCATCATGCGTTCTCCATCTACTACTTTTAATTCTCCTCCTTCTTCCTGCTTTGCCTCCCTGGTGTTCATATGCAGCTTCAACCTCTGAATGATGACAATCTGACCTGGTATCAGATCTTTCACTCGCTCAGGTGCTGAGGTGACTTCGTGTTAATCTAGAGAATGGTGGTCAGGCTCACAGAGGATCAGGAACTATTTTGGGGGGTTAATCTGCCTGCATCAGCAACAGGTTGCATTCTGGGAAGATCAGTACGAGGGAGAGTTGCTGAGAGCAAACGTCGATTGGTTATGTGGGTCAAAACAACAGGTTCGACCTGAAGTGTCACAGAGATTTAGGGACAACATGGGACTCAGTCACATGTTCAAAGGAACTTTACTGACCCTGCTGCCCTCAGATCAGTTTTATTGTCTTAGGTTTGTGACCAATCAGCAGCCTCCACACAAACAATGCATTCACCTCTTACTTTCCCCTCGGTCTTCTTCAAAGTAAATAGTCATATTGTAAACTAATATGATGTCATGTGATTAAGATCATCAATGAAACTCGCCCCATTCTGAACCCGTCTAGACAGTTTAGACAGGTTATTAATTACCCAACACGACGGATACCTGATATAGTAAATTTAAAGATAAATGAACTTCATGCATATTTCCATCGTTATCAATAGATTTTTTTGGGCGTAATTCTGTTAAAGGTTTTCAGTACTTAAGTGTTGAGACGGATCCTCCAGTTATGAAGTTATGGAGAACTAGACCATTATGCGTCACCTGGGTTCACTGAGCTGTGTGTGTGTGTGTGTGTGTGATATGTTATGGTGTCCATGCGTCTCTCTGTGTCCCAGTCGGTGGACATGGCCGGGTTGAAGTACCTGACCACAGCTCTGGAGACGATGGATGACCCGGAGAACCCGGAGTGTGAGAGCGACGGCTGGCTGCTGGAAAAAGGGGTGAAGGACACGTTTGGAGATCTGCTCACCAGGCTGAAGACACTCGGAACCAGCAACCAGGTGGTGGAGGGCGGGGACTCACCTACGGCCGCCAACTGAGAAGTCCACCTCCAAACACAAAGGACTGAGGCCCCCCTCCCCACCACACACCTCTACCTTCCTCTCCTCCACACAGCAGAGAGCAAGAGAGGAAGGAATTTATCCCTCTGTACATACACAATCATACATGTGTTAAGATACCACACACACTCACTCACATACACACATATTGTGATATTTACCATTGTGTACATATGTTGATCAGAGTTTATTTTTAAACAGGAGGAACAGAAACCTGCTGCTGTAAATATAACTTCTGGGTTGGGGATTTTAAAATGATATTACAAATCTATATGAAGTACCCCCCCCCCCCCTCACCACCCCCACAGACACATTAATGCTTCCTGTCTTACAGTAGCAGAGTCTTCTAAGGGGCCCGACCGATCTATTCAGGTCTACCAGGGATAATATACCATTGCAGTTGCTCCTTTAGTCCAGTAGAGGGGGCTGAGCAGACAGATGATGTCTGTCTGTCAGTGAACGCATCATCATCAGCTGCTGGGTCTGATAGCTGGAGAATCCGTCGGCCTTCACCGGCCCTGGCCGACCTGCGCGGCAGAAAACAATTTGCCAAAAATATTATTGAAAAGTTAGTGGTGCGCAGTGCTGCTCCCTGCTGGTCAGCGGTGGGGCTGCAACGTGAGCTGTACCAGAACAAAGGATACAGTACCACCGTTGACCAGCAGGTGGCCGTCACCGAGATGCTACTCCATATTTAAAGGTCTATACACGGGAGTGAGACACTTGCAACTTCTTCCTTGAATATTACTTGAACACAAGTAATACTTGAAGGGTTTTCGTGTCAAGCGCACATCAAACCAAATTGACGTTAAGGAATGTCCTTCCACATGCTTCAAAAGGCTTTAACATGATTTATGCAAAAATGGTCGTCCAGCTCCCTGTCAGGGTGAACACACAGGAGCGTTTTATACTCTAAAGACCCACAGGTGAGGGATAAAGTTGTCTGTATAGTAATTAAAGGGTCAGTCAACAAATAAATTCAGTCTTCAGTTACACATTGTAATGTTTGTATTTCACTGCTTTTTTTGTGAAATGGAGAGTTGTGTTGTTTTCAGCCAGTTGTTGTGCATTGGTTGGAGCTTGTAGTCGCTCCGCTGTGTATGATCAAACCTATAAAGGGATTGTAACTGACGCCAAACTGTCTGACTCATCTTTTATTATCAATGCTGCGTTGAGACACGGACAACACACAACAATACAAAATTATATAGAGGGGTATATAATTATATAGAGGTTTAAACTATTGCGTTACAGTTCATTATAGTGTTTATTCTAATATAAGGTCTTACACTATAATTGATTTGCAGTTTTCTTTCAGGGTGGCAGTATTATTATGTTTTACAGTGCGGCAGCGTGGACCAGCCCTGAAGAGACTGCTAAAGGACTTCATGGGACCCACTGCGCTCCTTTCTCTTTTTGTCCTTTTGTATAAATTCATGTTCTATTGATGCACATCACTGACTTTACTTAGTCACTCGTTGTGCTTTCTCTCGTCACAGGTTCATATGGATTGTGGTTCTATCTGGACCCTGGTACTGACTCCTGCCATGGCCCTGCTGACACCCACTGCTACTGTCATTATTAGTAATAATATTACTATTAATGACACTATTACTTCTTTTGTTATTGTAAGAAGACTAGAAACATGCAATACAAGTACAGTTCATTTAGTCTACTTCATCCACTACTGCTGTTATTATTGGTAGTCATTTTTACGTCTTTATTCTGCTTACTGTTACCAATATTCATTCATTCATTCATCATTTCTGTCACAGGCATTGAACGTAATGCATCCTTTACGTTGTTTATGTGATCAGAACACAAACAACGTAAAGGATGTCCATTTATGTTCTGATCACGGGCGGCACGGCGGCGTGGTGGTCAACGCTGTCGCCTCACAGCAAGAAGGTCCTGGTTCCACTTTCTGTGTGGAGTCTGCATGTTCTCCCCGTGTCTGCGTGGTTCTCTCCGGTTCTCCGGCTTCCTCCCACAGTCCAGAGACCTGCTCTGGGGATCACGTTGATTGGGGACTCTAAATTGTTACAATAGTTTCCCATTGTCACACAGTCTCCCCTTGTTTTACGGTGACAGTGTCTCACATTGTCTTGCCACGTCCTACATTGTCCCACATTGTCTTACGGGGACAGTGTCTCCCAGTAACTTACAGCGTGTGCAGATGGTTAAACGCAGATGAGCAGATAAATAGAGGTAATCAGATCAGAGGAACAGATTTACTCTGCTGATGTCATCTAAGGGCCAAGGACAGTTGCTATGACGCAGGAAGACACGGGGGGAGGGGTACGAATTTACTGTCTTCTCGCAATTATCAACATCTTTGTTAGTCTACAGTTTATTCATACAGCAGGAGCAAAAGAGCCCGAAGAAGAAGAAGAGGACCGACATACAAGATAAATGAACGAAGGAATCAGTGAGACGGCTCCTCTTAACCTGTTGCTAGGCAGAAGAAGAAAAATGGAGCTGGTACTCTAGACTATGACTTCTTAATGACAAACAATACTCTGAATACTACTAATATGTTATATTATAAATAATCTCCAACAATATACGTAATCTATTACAGAGCTGCCAACTCTCACGGTTTCGCCGTGTGACGCGTTTTTGTAAGTTTCAAATCATGAGCATGATATGTTTCAGGCTGAGAGAACATTTTCAGTTGTTTTAGATTCAGCAGCAAACACATTTATTAACTTATACGTGTGCAAGGACTTTTTTTCTTTTTTGCTTGTATAGGATACAAGCTATTTTAACTAATGGTACCAAATATTACAGAATATCTCCACGCTACAGCCTCTAAATGTAACGTTAGTTTATAATCACACCGCAAAACAAAAGGAGCAAAGCAAGTTCAGTTTTCTTGTGTATTTATTCTGTCACTTTGATCCACTTCTTATCACTAAGAGCAGTTTGTTCTAAAGTCTTATGTGCATCTAAAAACACAAAAAAATGCACTTTGTCATTTGTTTGGCTTTTAATACTTACTGTCAAGTGCAGAAGGTTGCTAAGCAACAGGAGCAGCGCAGGTAACGCTGGTGACGCAAGCAGGAAGTCCCCTCGTAGGACAGACCGTCCCGCTTCAGAGACGGCTCGGTTCACCCTATGGGGTTGTTGGAGGACCAGCCCAGGTAGACCAGAAGGCTGCTGAAGGCCGCAGGATACAAGGATGCAGACTAGCGACTCTGAGACAAGGCTAGATGCTAGACTCTGGAATCCAGACTCACGGGTTCAATTGGAACAGCAGCTGACTTGATGACGTCACCGCATCAGCTTAACAGTATAAGATAAGTATTTTACTATCAAGCTTGTTTTGTTTTATTAAATTAAAAATGGTATATGTAGTAGCCATTTGTCCTACATACCTTGAAATCAAAGGCTGCACCTACTGCTTTGTTTCGTCACGCAGCGAGAGAGCGCATTGTCCAGGCAATCGTTCCTTCTGTTCACATTTTATTTCCAAAGTAGTTTACCGAGTGATGGCTCCATGGACACTTGTGTGGCCAGACATATACTGGCATTTGTTGAAGGTCAAACGAAGAGAAAAGGGGCAAGGGGATTTGGCTGGTAAATGTGAAAAGTATATTATGAAAGAGTACAGGACCTAAACACAGATTTACACAGATGGGGCCAAAAAACAAGAGACTGGAGTGACAGGGTGTGGGGTGGTAAGACCAGATGAAGGGATCGGTATCAATAGGAGAACATCCAATAATCTCGGGGTCTACACAGTGGAGATGGTGGCAGTACTGATTGCACTGCGATGGGTGGAAGAAACGAAGCAGGAAAGGGTGTTGATGTGCTCCGATTCATCTTCAACCCTGACGAGTATATCAGGTTGGCCATTCAAACTGCGTCAGCCACGAAGATAAATAATCAGGGAGGTCCGGTCAAATTCCTGTAGGTTCTGGTGCATGTAGGGGTTAGTGGGAAGTAGAGGGCAGACGAGTTGGCAAAGAGGGCACAAAAGAAAGGAAACATAGAAATGCACATTACTATCAGTAAAGCAGAGATCAAGTGTATTTTTTGGGAAAAAACGAATTGTGGCAAAAAAGGTGGGACAGAGAGGAGAAAAGGAGACATATATACCATTTACAACAGTGTCAAAGTCACAAGGGTGGGCAGAAGGATCAGGAGAGAAGAGACAGTGATGACTAGGTTGAGGTTAAGGCCATTGTGCTCTAAACAAACTGTGGAGGTGCTGCAAGTATGAGGTGCAACGGGAGAGGATGCTGCATGAATGCACATTACAGGGTGGATCCCTTTTAGCCTTCCTAAAGAGCACCGGGGTATTTTATCAGATATGATGGAAATGTAGGGATGTGGTGCAAAGGTGATTGGGGTATTTGTATGTGTGTAGGGAGAGGAATACTGTGTGGGTGGCTGTGTATATATGTATATATAGATGTGCGTTTATTTATTTTTATTTATTCATTTATTAGCTTATTTTATTGGGAGGGAGGGGTGTTTGGGGAGAAAGATAGGAAGTATTGTGTCTGAACTCCCGGGAAGGAGGTGGCGGTAAGGCACCAACAAGATGGATGCTAACTGCCAGTAAACCAAAAAAAGGAGAAGAGGAGTAGGAGGGTCGTCACACCAGGTTCTAGTCTGGACCATCTGCTGGACCAACATGGTACCAAGTACCAATGTTCTGAGACCAATGCGGGTAGTCACTGGTAACCAGTGAAGGGAGCAGACCGATAACCAGTGAAGGGAGCCAACTGGTAACCAGTGAAGGGAGCCAACTGGTAACCAGTGAAGGGAAGGGACTGAGTAGTGTGGGTAAATTCAGGTTAAAAGACCAGTTGAGCTGTTGCATTCTGGGTGAACTGCAGAGGTTGGATGGCATTGGCAGGTAGACCTGCGAGAAGGAGTTAGAGTAGTCAAGCCGTCAGATGACCAGAGCCTTCTGAGAGAGAAAGGACGTGTTCCCCTGATGTTGGGCAGCATGGGAACGTGTTGGTGCTGAAATGTCGGCAGTGAGGGAAAGTTGACTGTTGCGTGTCACACTGAGGTACCTAGCAGTCAGGGTGCGGTTAGGACAGAGTTGTCAACGGGCAGGTCTGTGCTGATTGTGTTTTGTTTGTATGGTTTTTGGCTGCGTTCTCCCCTTTCCCTTCGGTGTTCTCCTGTGTGTTTGGGTGTGCATCCAATCTTTCTACTCATCCTCCTCCATATAAACCTGGCGTCTCATCACTTCGACGCCAGATTATTCCACTACGGTAGGAAGGGATTAGCAGGATACTCTCGACCTCTTTGTCTTTTTGGATGTACGCTAACCTTGTTGCTTTCTTAGCCCAGAACTCTCGTGTGCCTCATCGCTCGGCTCGTCATCCTCCCCGTTGCCAGGATCCACAAGCCAGCCAGCACCCTGCTACCCCTGCCTTCCTCGCCAGCTAATAAACTCTGTTCATATATCCTGCTACAAACCACTCCGTGTCTGCTTTGGGGTCCGAACCTTCACTTAAACGTAAAAAGGTCGTTAGTGAGAAAGTCTTTACCTGAAAGGAACAGAAGTTCAGTTCAGAGTTTAATCCTGGTGTATGCTGCCATCCACTGAGAGATGTCCAGCAAACAGGCAGAGATTCAAGCTGCCTACTTGTGTCTCAGATTGCGGAAAAGACACAATTAGTTGTATGTCATCAGCATAGCGATGGTAGGAGAAGCCATGTGAGTGGATGACAGAGCCGAGACGGTTTGTGTACAGAGAGGAGGGGACCCAGGACGTTAAAGTATGACCAAGTAAATGAGATCAATTTAATAAGTGCTGACAATGTCTTCTTTGAGTCCATCTTGAAAAATTGACAAAAATGATTGACAGCGGTACACTAACATCTGGGTAAAGCACCTTCTATCTCTGCAGCTTCCTGGTCCTCAGCTCTTTGTTGGTGCCAAAGTGTGACACTTGTGTTAGTGATCCCACCTCACTCTGCAGTAACTGGAGATACTCTTCCATCAAATAAGAATTGAATGTTTAACAATGGTGCAATCGAGAAGCTGCCATAAAATCTGGCTTTGAGGTGGAACTAACATGGTGATCAGTGATCACTCAAGGCCTAATATTTACAAAATAGAATAAAAAAAACCTGCAAAAAACTGGAGTAATTTTCTTTAGAACACAGACTTTGACCAACATTGGATCTTCTCATCCTTTGACTTCTTCAGTTTAACCATTCAATTCAGGATTGAAGTGGGACAAAAACCGTAGGGTAATTATTACCTCTACCTCAAAGTCTATATTTTTTAATTGCCATGTATAACATTGTGATCAACAAATAATTCCTCTTCATTGGAGGTATGTTTGGATCTTTAATGAAATTAATATAACAAGATGTATACAACAATGGTTGCAATGAAACATAAACATCGAAGGAAATAAACAGCATTAAATGCATCTGTAATAACCTAGATAAAAAACTTAAACACAATTAAATATAATTAAATCTATGGTTCGAATACACACCTTCTGCCATCGCTGTGTACATGGATGAACGATATTCATCTGCGTGGAGTCACACATTCCATTGGACCATGTTTATTTATTTATATTGATACACTGGTAACCGGATGCATCACAGACGTGTTTCTGGCATAAGGACCCGACGCGCTGGTTTCACTTCCTGGTTGTAAAGTCTCGCGTGTGTTGCAGAGCGATTCACCTCCAGAACAACAGGCGGAGTCACGTGTTTTGTTGAGAGTCACGTCTTTGTGTGTGGAAGTCGTTGGTTGCTTTATTTATTTATCACAGACCTTATTGCCCGCAGTCTGCGTGTCCTCGCGTTTCTCTGAACACGCGGACGCATAAACTAGACTTTACAAACGTTCCATTGCGTTGAATCTTACTGTGAAAATCTGCGTACTTCCGGTTTAGCGGCTTCGCTTCGTATTTTCGGCAAAATCCAAAAAGGGATTAACAGTAAAAGTTTTTACAGTAAAAGGAACTATCAAAGGTACACTGACCTGAGACGGTTTTATATATAGTTTATACTTCATATTATGAACAGAAATGGATCAAAGTGAGCTCAAGTAAACAAGTTATGAACCTGAAATATCATTTTCTACGTCAGTGACAGTACAAAAGATGGAGAATACACAAAGAAACTGAAATTGTTGCTTTGCTGCTTTTGTTTGTGGTTATAAACCGACTTTACATTTAGTTGTTTTATGGGGCAGGAGGAAGCAGCATCAAGCTGAAGAGAACAATGTGTGTGGTGACATTTAGCTTCTGTAGCTTGGACATATTCTGTCATTTTAAGTTAAAATAGCTTGTATCCTATGCAAGAAAAAGATGTAATTCCTTCCATACAAGTTAATACATGTATTTGCTGTTGTGGTTTTCATTGACAGTATGCATTTATCTCCTCTGCCTTGCAATGTTACTTTTAGCTGAAAGTAAATGACTTCACTGGTTTATTTTGGGTTTAAAATAACGAGAAAATGTTTTTCCTCTCAGCCTGAAATGCATCATGCTCCAGAGAAGAAGCAGATCTTCCTAAATTAAATAAAATAAAAAGATTGATCTCTCTGTATTTGATGCTGTTGTGTATGTTTTTCGTGTTTTAAGGATTTTACTGTCAAGCGCAGCAGGTTGCTAGGCAACAGGAGCAGCGGAGGTAAAGCTGATGACGCAAGTAGGACGTCCCCCCGTAGGCCAAGCTGTCCCATTTCAGAGACCGCTCGGTTCACCCTATGTGGTTGTTGGAGGACGCAGCCCATGTAGACCAGAAGGCTGGTCCTACAAGGATGCAGCCCAATAAACTGAGACATGGCTTATGACGGATGGACACACAGTGCGACAGGTAGAGGTGGAGGCTCCGCCCACACTGCAAGTCAGTATTAAGACAACTTCATTTGAAATGATAAAACATCCAAACTTAAGTGATTTTAATATATTCTGTGAAGCCTTCACTTCACTTAGTGAAGACAGACACACAGGAAGCTTCTTTTAAAGGTTTATTACAAAACGCAAGACAAAACATGTCAACTGGGTTTTTATTCTATTGTCAAACACGATACAATGACGAACAACCTTCTACCTGCAGGTGAGGACAGAAACCAACACAACATGGATCCAAATGCAAAATACTGTGGACGAGGACGGCGGCTTGAAGGGAACCGAGAGAACTAAAACCAGAAGGATGAAGATGTACGTGTTCTACAGGAGGTCCATGGTGCAGCCGCCTACACACACACACACACTTATAAATACCATAAAATTAGGTCAAAGCCAATTCACACGGTAAAATGTTTGTCACAAACTCAAAGTGTCTTCTGCCATCTGACGGCTGGGAGGAAGGGGAAGGTTGTCAGAGGAAGACCTGGTCCCTGATCGGTCCGAGACACCCGTCAGTCTTTCAATATTGGATTCTTTTGTCTTTAACTTTGAAAACAGGACATCCATCGAGGTCACTTCCTATCTGTCCGATGAAGATGATGCAGGTGGTGTTGCTACGGTAGCAAGGGTGGTTATGTCTTTTTACTTATGAGTCACATTTAAATATTTATATATTACAACATTGTTCCAAATTCATAAATAAGTGCAGTTTAAGCGTTGACCTCCACAACACCACCAAAAAACTACAAACATGGCCGACGAGCTGCAGGTTAAAGTCTTCATGCAAACGTTAATGTGGAGGAAACACTAGCTCAACCAATCAGCTCTCTGCTCCCACTAACCAATCAGAACACTGCACCAGCCAATCACAATCAACATCTGGACCAGATGAGACTTGAAAAACATCAGACCTGGACCACATCAGACCTGGACCAGTTTTCAGCTTTACAAAGTTAAACTGAATTGACAGACTTGTTTGTTGTTGTCATCATGAATGTGTTTTGTAAATAACCGGTTTACCAACAATGCACTGCGTGCTGTGTTTCAATATAGAAATTGAACAGGTAGCAGGTAGGTAACAGGGCTGATGGGAAATATCCAGAATTTCTCCCCAGGTGGCAGATGGGAAATAACAGTGTAGAGGGGGGTGAATGAAAGCGAGCAGCGTCCATGTGCAACCTGACAGACAGGTGGAGGATGACCGGGTCATGGGGCGGGGCAAGGAGTAACACTTTAGATCTAATTCCATCCATAAGCTATCATCGGGTATGACCATATATGGAAGTCCTGCCGCTATTTACACTAGACAAGTACCAACCAGGTCCAGTATCTGTCTCCAACTGGTCCAGAACGTTGTTGAATTAGAACTTTTCCAGAACTGGCTCCGACCCAGTCGGTGCTGATTCAGAACCAACCCAGAACAGGTT
>NC_135693.1:20505725-20533573 GCF_964276395.1 Gasterosteus aculeatus | reverse complement strand
CTGATTAAATATGGAATACAAACATTTGAAGTATATTAAAAAACAAACAAATACAATGAATAAATAATAGTGACCGTTATTAACAGCTAGTAGTTATATAATCAGAACATTAACTTACAGACAATATACATTGGTGAGAAGACTCTTTTCTACAGAGAATATAAAAGGCATCATAATACAACTCATGAACTCAGATTTGAAATAAAACATTATACACTTTATCAGCTGTTAAATTGAGTTGCATCAGAATGCACCGGTGTGTGAAGTAGAAGAGCAGCAGTGATCAGCAGGTGGCGCTCTCGGCCTTCCAAAGTGATCACAGTGCAAAAACAAAACAGCTGTAGACATGAAGCCATATTGAAGTCTTGCTCTTCTGCATCAATAAAAATCACCTGTATAAAAGGATAGACCCAGGGCTAAACTCCACTTGAGATGATCTTACATAAGTAGTAATGATGTAATTAGTTGAAAAAGTATCCTCAGTACTTGTTGGTTACCCAGTAATGTCACAGCTTTCTTTCTATCAGTGTCATCCGGCTGGTGGGTGTGACCTGTTTATCTGTGTGTTAGAAGTGTACACTATCCAAAGCAACTTACAATAAGTGCATTTCATCCATAAGGACACAAACTCAAAGAACAAGAAACAAGAAAGTGCCATTTCATCAAATAAGCCGATGTACAACTTGCTGTAGATAAGAACCATTATGAGTCCAATGTAAGTGCTACAGTTAGTTAGTGTGTTAGTGGAGGTAGAGTCTGAAGAGGTGTGTCTTTAGTCTGAAGATGTGAAGGCTCTCTGTGGTCCTGATGTCTTCAGAGACCTCCTTCCACCATTTAGGAGCAGGACAGCAAAGAAACGCTACAGACTTTTATATTAAAGTATAGAACTTTCAGAGTAAAATCATTCAGTTAAAAAACTAAATGGAGACTTCTATGATAAACCAAGAGGAAGGACACAGATTTATTTCATGTTTTATTATTGTAAAGAAATATAATATATCAGACCCTCATACAAGCTTCACAGACCTGTATGAGCTCCAACAAAAAGCACCAATCACTGCAGAGTCGTGTGACCTCACAGACTGCGGCATGCTCGCCCAGATGCATTCTGGGTTACATGCTAACTTGAGTCCGGTAGATGTTAAGATGTGCTTTATGCTCGGAACGGAGTCTTCCAGTTGGTGTTGACATGTGACAAGCTTCGCCAATCCAAACCTTCAGGTACAAGACGGCTATGTCTGCCTGCAAGACTCAGCTCAGGGTAGAACATACTGATTAAAAACCACAAGACTATTCGTTTGGAAAGATCAAAACGCGTTACACATTTTATATGAGCTTTAAAATAATAATGCATCTATTAAGAATCGTATCGATAGAAAAGACGTTATTCATATCTCCCCGTTGAAGCCATTTGTGAAACAATCAGTCAGAAAAGTGTAATGCAGCCAACAGTCTAGACAGGAAGTAGATGTCTGGCAGCATCACAGGAAACAAGAGAAATAAAGGCTATGGTTAAATCCCCCCCCCCTCAACAAGGCTATTGCTCTCAGGCACCACTCAATCTCCTCCTGTCGGGATCAGATCACAACATGGATTGTGAAACATGCTGATCATTATTGATTAAATGTCTGCTGATCAACAACATTTTGTCAGAATAACAGAAATTTAAAACCTGACGGACTCAAAGTTGCCGCCGGTGATCAATATGAAACATACTGAATCAAAAGAGCTTAGATCATTAAGTATCAGTCTTTTGATAATCAATTAATAGATCAATAGTACAACTTTTCAACATTCTGATTCCAGACCCACAGATGTTTCAGAAACTAATTAAAGATCAATATATTAGAAGCTCTGATGAAGATACACCTCGACTCTCACTCAATTATTAGAGGAAATAAATGCAAGGTTTCCCCAGACGTGTATTGATCAGCGGGTTGTTGATGCTGATTGGAGGAGATCTCATTGTGATGAGGTCACAGGAAAGCAGATCGGCCAGAGTAAGAAGCCTCATCATCACATCTGGAAGAGAAGAAAGACTACATTAAAAGGAACTATTCCCCACCAACTGACGGATTGGACTGAAGTGAACTCACCTGTTCAGCAGCTTTGTGCAGCCACTTCTCTTTGTCCCCGCCCACTTTCATGCAAGAGAACAGGTCACAGACGGAGGGCAGCGCCAGGCGCTCCTGAAACAGCCACAGAGACTGTGATCACACAATGATGTGAGGCCGTCGATGGTCCGTGCTGGTCTCAGCGGTCCCGTTACCTGAGCCTGAGTCCTCTTCTTTTGCAGCCACTTGTCTTCTGCCGCCGGTTGGGTCTGATCTCCTGACCCCGAGATCACCCAGAGACCTGGATCCAGAGGGCAAAGGAAAGGAGACGAGAACCGCGAGCTCTGGTCCTCCCTGCTGGCCTTCTCCTCCTCAGGAGCAACCCAGGCAGACAGGGGGGGGTTGGTGGGGTGGAGCCAAGCCTCCAGGATGGCCTGAACCTGAGAAAACACGTCATTTTAAATCAAAAGTAACAATCAATTATGGGAATAACTTATTTTTTAGAAGTGAAGGAGGCTGAATGATTCATGGATGAAAGAAGAAGAAGAAAAAGTCACCTTCTGTTCCTGCTCTCTGTGATGCAGGGTGGGCGGGGCGTTCTTTGAGACAGTGGGCGGGGTTACAGGGACCCCGTTCTTGTCTCTGCCATCTTGTTTAAGCAGCCAGAGGCTCAGAGCTTCTCTCCCACAGTTCTCCTCACAGACACAATCGGAGAAGGAGGAGCAGACCTCATTGGCCCTGCAGGTCTGCTGCAGCGGCACCACCTGCTGAAGCCACGCCTCCAGGGCCGGTGTCTCGGGGGCTGCGGGTGAGGTGGGCGGGGTCTTCAGGCACTTAAGCTGGCCCAGGTTCTCTATCTCCAAGGCCTTGGTGGTCTGGCAGCACGAAGAGCAGTCAGCGGGGGGGCGGGTTGGCCCCATCAGCCAGTCGCTTGAAGACCAGCCGTCGTCAAACGGCTTCAACACACGTTTCCACCGCTCTGCGTCGGACGTGGTCTCCGCGGCAACAGTGGGCGGGGTGATGAGCCAGTTGCTGAGCTCCTCCTCCTCCTCCTCCTCCTCCTCCTCCTCCTCCTCAGGACTGACGGTAAACTCTGATTCATCAATCTTCTCGATGGAGAAGGAGGAGCTGCAGCTGCTGCTGGTCCGCTTCCTGCTGGCGTGAGTGTGGTCTCGGAGGAGCCACGCCTCCAGGTCCCTGATGTGACCCCAGGCCTGCAGGGAGTCCACAGAGGCCAGGACGGGACAGGAAGTCTGACACAAATACACAGGAAGTCAGTCGAGACTCTTAATTGGGTGTACTTCCTGTCGGTGACATCATGGGTCCATTAATGTTTCATATATTTGTAGTTGATAGATTGTGACTCTTTGATGTGATTCGACAGGGTTCAGTTGGTTTCACGAATACATTATTAATGCAGAGTGAAACACTGCAACCATGTGTGTGACTGTGCTCGTCTCTCTCACCTTGCTCTCCTCCATTAGCCAATCCTGAGGGTTCTTGCTGGACTGGTAACCAATAGGAGCTTTGCTTGATGGAAGAGCTCCCATCAGCCAGTCGCTCAGAGATCCGGACTCCATCTTCTGATCGGAAACACAAACCACATGTCACTTCTGCTTCTTAAAACATTTATAGTACAACATTCATATAACATTAAATATCATTGAAGATTTTATCAGCAGGAAATTGTGAAAGCCGTTATTTCCCCCCCGACAGATGTGTTAAAGTTTGAGCTGTAATTAAAATGTCATGTTTCTACCTTGTGGATGCAGTTACCTGTTTCTTGGCGGCGATGGGACAGCTCTGAGAGGACACTCCCTCCACCAACTGCAACAGGAAGTACAGAAAAGCCCTTCACATCAGTATCACGTTCACCGACAACGGTCTTTGTGAGGACCAACTGCCGGTGTGGACCTTTCTAGAGAAGACATTTAGTCCAGAGTGAGTGGGAAGGACCACTGAACGGTTGCAGTGGTTAGGGTTTTAGAAGAGATGGTCAGGAATTAAAGATCAATGGGTGTCCTCACAAAGACAGAAGATGCTGTGTGTGCGTTACCTGAGCAGTGATGCGGCCGAAGGAAGTGATGGCCTGCCTCAGTGAGCGAGCGTCGGCATGGAAACTCATCTCAGGGGTTTCCTCAGGTGTCAGACTCAGAGAGGACAACCTGCACACACAAGAGGAGCAACGTCATCATCATCTATTTACAACCAAATGCATGCGGATCGATTCGTGGATCAACACTCGTCCAGCCCAAAGATTCATGGCTGAAACTTCACATGTGATTTCAATAGATCATTATTATCATCATCAATATCAGTTCAGCCGTGAATCAAATCCCAGATCAAATCCAGACAAAGACTTACTTCTCCAGGCAGCTGGTCAGCTGGTTGTTCAGGTCGTTGCTGCTGTTGGAGCTCTGCAGCTGATGGACGATCACATCAAACTGTCCTCTGAGCTGAAAAACAAACACCAGTGAACACCAGTAAACACTGGTAAACACCGGTAAACACCAGCAGAGACCAGTGAGCAGTGGTTACCCAGTGCAGCCGGTGCAGCTGCTGCTGCAAAGTCTCAGTCTTGACTTGTTCCAGCAGCTCGATCTGACCCAGCAGCCAAACCTCCCGACAGCGAAGAGCCTCCTGCTGACGACTCACACTGCTCTGAAGCTCCAACCGCACCTGTCCTCAGGAGACAAGCAGGCAGTCAGGAGACACCTCTCCAAACGAATCACTACACTGAGCCTCTACGTGATTTACCAGGAGCACAGTCCAGTCCAGCAGACTACAGTTAGTGGGACGGTTGTTAGACGGTCGGTGAAGTCCACTCTTATAAAGTGACTAACTCTCACACACACCCACACTGAGTCAGTAGGACTGTGATGAGGTCAGTCTAGACAAAAGGTTTAAAAACACCGACGAGGAAGAGGATGAAGGTGATGAAGAGGAGGAAGAAGGTCTGACCTCTCTGGAGTTCTCCCTCAGCTGCTGCTCGGCCTTCATCACACCATTGACGGCGTCCTCCAGCTGATCCTGGGCCAGCCGGCATTGCTTCAGCCCAGCCACTGCAGCCACCTCGGCCTGCGGCATCCTGGACAGGAAACAGGAAACATGCACGGTGCTTTTCAACGTGTGTAGGGATGATCTGCAAGCAGCCTACGTTCCTCCTTGATACGCGGCAATGGAAACAATTCAGGTGGCTTTTAGAGCCCCGAGATGGAGTAAGTTACGTGTTTGTGACTCGTGATGTTTTCACCAACACGTAATCGTGAAGGCACTAACTGATCCAACACACACCAGATATTCTTCTGGTGTTTGGAAACATTACAACACGTGTCTGCACGTCTTTTCTTGTATTTTCTTTGTTGCTTTTTCCATGGACACACGCGTGTCTAGAGGTGGTCCACCTGGGACGTTATAGCCTAAAGTGCATCTTTGTGTGTGTGTGTGTGTGTGTATATATATATATATATATATATATAAAATGTTTTTTAAAATGATCAAAACTCCAAGGTGACGTCCTCAGATGTGTTGTTGGACTGGAGCAGCTGGTTCTTTATCCGGTTGGCCGGGTTAAAAATAGATCACTAGCATCAACACCACACAGGTGAGTCCAGACAGAAGGAGGATTTATCAGAATTCTATTTGTTCAGGTGTTTCTATTCTTCTGGTCAGACTGTGATGGACTCAGCTGACTCCAGGTCAGCGTTCCATTCAGAGGTGTAATCGAAGCTGCATTGTGTGGTGTGATTGGTCAGAGGTCTGGAGGGTCACCGGGATCAAACCAGTTACACCACTAACAATTATCAGACACAACTGGAGAACAGTCCTTTGTAACACATGCAAGTGCTTTAAAAGTCTTCACCGAGACATGAGAGTAGAGACGCTTGTAGAGAGACTTAAAAACACGTTATTTTACACATCAGGCATGCATACATGATACAAGCATGTATTCATATAGATATGGAACTCTGTTTGGGTGGGGAGGAAGTGGCCTCAGGGTGCAGCGCTGCTTCACTATCAGCTGTGAACAGTCAGCTGATATGAACCTGCTCAACAAGCAGTGCGACCTATGACCTGCAGACTGAACCGCTGACCCAGCAGCTTTTAAACTCCTCCACATCACACATATGTCTTCTATGATGTCATCACTGCTAGGTATCCTGAAAAAGGATCAAACATTTGTTCTATTCAAATTGTGTAAGAAAATGGAGTCACGTGTCTGTGAGTGAGTTACCAATATGCCACCAGTTCCAATACCTAGTGTTGGTTGGGAGTTATTCATTGCCATGACGTAATCTCAACACACGTAACCCAACTAGAGCGGACCGCTGCCCGCTCAGCGACGACCTGCGCTTAGAAATTGTGCCGCCTGCCGAAGAGCATCGGCAGTTGATTCGGCGTGACACCAATATGACGGTACTTGAAAAAAATCATACGTATGGATTACTGCACATACTGATTCAACCAGTATACCGGTATCAGGTATCGATTTCCTACCTTCATAACCGTAACAGCTGATGTTTCTCTTCAGCAGGGACCAGAATCTTACAAATGTGATATGAATTTTTGGCCATACCGCCCCGCCCCAATAGCAATAATAATATAATATTAATAATTTAATAACTAATAAAATCATTTCCATTATAATATAACAATAATATGATATTAAAACAGTAACAGAAATAATACTATTAATTACATTAAGGGCAAACAGAAGAATAAAGAGGTTGCCTCATGTGTCGGAGGGTTACTAAGGACAATAATAAAATGATCTAGAATAATACTTGAATAACAATAGTAATAGAATAATATAACAACTACAATACCAAAAGGATAATATGCATGACCACGTGGAGGCTAATGAAGAATAAATAGGTTCCCTCAGGGATCCGAGGACAGTAACAATAATATTGATGAATTAAGAGGTTACCTCATGGCCTCGTATTCGGACGGTTATTGTTGACTATCGGAGCTCAGATAGGAAACACGTGACCCTTTCCGCCATCGCCGCTTGCCGGCCCGCACGTACACACGAGAGGGGGCGGGGCGTCTGTTATCTCACACGGACAGCTGCGTCACATACACGCCACTTATGAACTATCACGTGACAGAGGCCTCTGTTCTCAGCTGATTGCTCGGCTCCATTCGCCAGCCTCCATTAAAACACGGCCTGTTCGGTAGGCAGAGTACATGGAAACTACGTCCCACTTTAGCAAAAGCCAAAGGTCACCCGGTAATAACCGCGTACAGTTCGTCCTGCCAGCAGATACTTTTACAACTACAGCCCACTACCGTGTCCGTCCTCCGCTGGGCCTACTGGACGGGACGGAATCCAAAGGATGGCATCTTGTTCCAGGGAACGCTATACCTGCTGAATTATAGGGTGGATCCTAATAATGTGTAATACATTGTTTAAAAAGTGGTGTTACGCCGTGTGAAGCCGTACCAATGAACGGTAAAGAACACACGTAGGGTAAATTTGGAGTGACTGGTTTAAACTGCTTCATGTGAAACAGAAGACCCCTCAATAAGATATGCAAGAAGCAGAGGCATATTTGCAGTATTATCGTGTATCTATTATCGTATGATGTGGCACCAAACGGAGGTCATAGCATGGTTTTAGTTTAAGTGGCTAACATTAGCTCGGCTAAGCTAACTAGCCACTACTCTCGAACAGAACAGTTTCTCACTGACCGGGTGCTTTTGGTCTGGATTCTCCCCTTTGACGTCATCAATCCTCCCAGATGTTAAAAAGAAACGTTGAAGAGAAGAGGGGCTCCGTTAACAGCCGGCGTTTCCTTCCAGCTTCGGCCTAGATGCACAAACACGTCAGGGAAAATAAAACATTCAGCGAGGACCAGTGCCGCGAGAACTGAAAGCAACTTCCCGCGAGAACCTGTCAGGCCAACGTAGCGGGCCCGCCCCCTGCTGGTGACGTTTCTTGTTGTATTGATCAACGTGTAACTGTAGAGTATTTTACTTGATCAGTGTTAGTGCATATATTATATGTACGAATATATACTAAGCATACGGTATATAAAAAGTATAAGGTATCAAAGATCAGGAACATTTATTGCCAAAATATGTTGGACATTAAAGGAATTTGACATGGCGGTCTGTGCATAACATCGGACAGTTAGACAATGAATGGACAATAAGACAAATAACATGAAAAAGACATTCAAATTTACAAATTTACAATTTAACAATACAGAGTAAAATAGAAAGCTATAGGCTAGGGCCATATAGATTATTAAAGGATACAATACAAAATTAAATTAAAAATGAAAAGTTAAAAATAAAGTGCGCTGACAACAACAACAACTGTGTTGTGAGTGTATGTGAAAGTGGCAAGTGTATGAATGTATGGAGTGTGAAGGGAGTGTGAAGGGAGTGACCGGTGAGATGTCACAGTCAGTCAGTCGGGGACCCGGGTGTTATATATGTATGTATGTATATATATATATATATATATATATATATATATATATATATATATATATATATATATATATATATATATATATATATATATATATATATACATATATAACACCCGGGTGTATATATATATATATATATATATATAAAAGAACAGTATATACGGACCCGGGGGGGGGGTTCAGGTGAGGGTCTGGCTCAGGGGCTGTATGGGGGGCAGCAGGACGAAGTTAAGTTATTACTAAGAGCAGTTTGTTCTAAAGTCTTATGTGAATATAAAAACACGACATCGGTCACCAACGTCACGTAACTTAAGTGATTTCATTAACTAAGATGTGATGTTATATACATTTCTATCGGTAGATAATGGAGTGAATTCTATTACTTAAGGATGCAGCCTAGCGACTTTGAGACACAGCTACACTTTGTGTATATAGTTACATAGTTACATTCACATGTATATATGTAGTTATATTTATTTCCGTATACTCGGTGCCTCGGCCGGTGACGTCATCACGCTCTCTGCGTACAGCCGCTGGAGGTGGAGTCAGAGCTTGTGGCGTTTGTGATGTAGATTTAGAGACTCGCACTTTTTATCCTTTCTGTGTAAAGTAACGATACAAACGGTAAACTACACGGTAAACCAAAGCAATGTCTGTGGGCTCCGGGAACAGAAACATGAACACGGAACCGTGGGGAAGCTTTGATGACAACCTCGTCCAGGTGAGCTAACATGCTAACATCAGAGCTACGTGCCAACAAACCTACCGGTAAACGTGCTAATCGGTGTTGTAAACCTATTGGTACACCTCTGCGCGTGGTGTTCACTTAACATTAGCAGTGTATTGTCTGCTCCCAACCTAAACAAGCTAACAAGGCTAACGACAACAACCGCTCTGACAGATGAGCAGGTAAACAGTCTTGCAGTGACGTCATGATGCTATACGAAAACCCGGAGAACCAGTCCCTCAATGACATTGTCACTCTGCCTCCTTTAAACGTCCGTGTGATGTTACACCACGTGTAATACGCAGTAGTAACTGTTTTGCTGTGTGCCCTTTGACCCCGCAGGGCGGCGGTTCGGCGGTCATCGACATGGAGAACATGGACGACACGTCGGGCTCCAGCTTCGAGGACATGGGGGAGATGCACCAGAGGATGAAAGAGGAAGAGGAAGTGACCGCGGAGGCCGCAGCCACTGAAGACGACACCGCCGAGGACGGCGAGTTCCTGGGCATGAAGGGCTTAAAGGGTCAGCTAGGCCGACAAGTAGCAGACGAGGTGAGTGATGCCACTGCACAGGTGAACTGGCAAGCTGGCAGGAGGAGGAGCCTCAACTCTTCATTCAGACTCACCTGGGTGTGTCTTAGAGTGACCTGTGTGATGCGTTCAGGTGTGTCTCCCGCCTGTGTGATGTGTTCAGGTGTGGCAGGCAGGGAAGCGTCAGGCCTCCAAAGCCTTCAACCTTTACGCCAATATTGACATCCTGCGTCCCTACTTTGACGTGGAGCCGGTGCAGGTTCGCAGCAGGTAGGACCGCCCTTTCCTGTTACCTGATGCCAACTGATGCTAACTGATGCTTCCTCTTTCCTCTCAGGCTGATGGAGTCTATGATCCCCGTCCGCATGATCAATTTCCCCCAGGTGCGGCTTTCTACTTTGTTTGTTAGAGCCACACAGGGCAGTATTTTCACAATAAGGTGAACTGGTGTGTACTTCCTGTAGAAGATCGCAGGTGAGCTGTACGGCCCTCTGATGCTGGTCTTCACTCTGGTGGCAATCCTGCTGCACGGCATGAAGACGTCTGACACCGTCATTGTAGGCGCACACACACACAGACACACACATAAAGACACACAGAGACGCACTCATACACTCATACACACACACACACACAGGGTAGGAAATTTATATATTATTTAGGTGTACATTTTTAACTTACAAAATGTTTAAGTCACTTTCATGTAAACCAGATTGCTCCATTAGACAAAAACGAATGAAATCAGTTTGTTGGAACAATACAAATAAAGTTGTGCAAAAAATAACTAATATTTATATCTTTTATTTAAAAATAGCTTATTGTAGAACTAAACAGGGCTGTGATTTTTTATAGTGCGGTTTGATCCGTGTTCTCTCCACGGTTTGCATGTCTCAGTGTCCTTGAGCAAGACACTGAAGCCCCAATGCTTTTTTAATTTACTTTTTTTTAAAAGAAAATCTACATTTCCACTCGCCCCCACCTGTAATACCTCCGCGCCCCACAGCTCGAGAACCAGTGCATTTAACGATGGTCGATGACGGAGGCTGGATTTGTTCACAGGTCTGATCAAGAAGCGCTGCTTTCTTTTTCTTTTTTTAATAACGTTTGATTCTTCCTGCACGCGACACCAGTAAAGAATCAAAGCATTCAATGGCAACTGGACCCGGTTATTACAGCTACAATGTTTTTGACAAGTTAACAAAATTGTAATTATGGGGGCATTTTGTGCCCCTTTCCTTGATTTCTTGGGGGCAATTTGGCCCTTTGCCCTCATGTGTGTCCCATGCTGCACACACACACACACACACACACACACGCGCTCACACAGTCTCACGCAACCTGGTTCTGTGCTGATGAGGTCCACAGTGAGTTGTTAATAACGGTCTTTCTCCTACTTCCTCTGTCTGTGTCTCAGAGGGAGGGGACCCTGATGGGAACGGCTATAGGAACTTGTTTCGGTTACTGGCTCGGTGTTTCCTCCTTCATCTACTTCCTGGCGTATTTGGTCAACGCTCAGATCACCATGTTGCAGATGCTCTCCCTGCTGGTCAGTGACAGTACTGCAAGTCCACAAAGTACAGCGTATTTTAACTACACAAAGTGTCTCCTGTAATTCTGTCACTTCTTGTCGTCAGGGTTACGGTCTGTTTGGTCACTGCGTAGTCCTCCTTGTCACCTACAACATCCACTTCCACTTCCTCTTCTACGTCCTCTGGCTGCTTTGTGGAGGATTGTCTACTCTGCGCATGGTTAGGACGATGTCTCCCGTAGGCCTGGAGTCCCTCAGCTGTGCACTAACCTTTGTCTTTTCACCTGTCAGGTAACCGCTCTGCTGTCCCGGACAGTGGGTCAGACTCCTCGTCTCCTTCTCTGCGGGACTTTGTCTGTCCTCCATATGCTCTTCCTGCTCTACCTTCACTTTGCCTACCACAAGATTGTAGAAGGTCAGAATCCTCATCTCATTTACTAAGGTCATGGTCTCTGCTGTCCTTGACCTTTGTGGACTACGTCCTGGGGTGTTTGGGGGATTCATGAGGAGTTTAACCTGCTTCACCTGAAACGGAATAACCTTTACAACTATCACGATAAGTGATACGTGGGCGGCCGAAGGTTGGCGTTTGGACTCCTGGCTGCTCCACGTCCCATGTCGAAGGGTCCCTGAGCACGACACCCGACCCCTAAAGGCTCTCTGCTCCCACTGTGTGGGAGGGTTTGAATTCGGGCTGTGAACACAAACACATTCATCTAATTGATTGTGTGGCCAAGATTAAAGTAAATATTTTAACGTAGTTGACGTATCTTTGTTTATCAGAAGTAGACCGCTAGTCCAACATGTTCCACCCGGTGGAATTCTGCCTCCGAGGTGATCAGATGTGTGCAGTTTTGTGTTTAAAATAACATTAACAATAGACAAGTGTCTAAATACACGTTTTCTAAAGTGATTACTCATTACTTTTTTAGATTTAGTCTTTAGAAGAACAAACATTCATTTAAAATATTGTAGCAACAACGACATTCATTCATTAATCGCCATTAATGCATTTCAAAATGTGCAATTAATTAGTTCATTTTTTGACAGCCCCAGTTAAAATGCAATGAAAGGCCATAACGTTGCTCAGCTGACTTCCTGTCTGCGTTTGCGTAGTGAGACTTCTGCCCGACGGTTTCCACTGAACGCGGCCGAGTTCGGTTTTGTCACATCGTGGACTTTTTGAGCCCTTTCTGAACAAGTCATTGCAATGTTCAAGATGTCATAACCAGTGAACACAACAAAAAACATTTAATCAGACAATATTTATTCCTGAAATATAAAATATTTGTGTAATTTTGACAATAAAATAAAACATAATTTAAAATGACCTCATTTTATGAGGAAAGAGCCTGAAAGACGTTTAAATCCGAGAGTAAAGAGTATGAAATAAATACCCTCATTGTAAAATGTATTTCAGCCGTGAAGTGCTGTCCCATTCATATCTAACCACTAATCAGGTGACCTCAGTGAGAAATTAGGATTCGACCTTTCTGCCATTGTGGTTTCAGGGCTCCTGGACTCTCTGGAAGGACCCAACCTGGCTCCCATGCAGCGGGTGGCCAGAGACGTGCCTGAGCTGACCCTGAATGCCACTGTGAGGGGCCCGGGGCCCCTGCTGAAGGCCATATGAGGTCCACAACAACATCTTCGTGTCTGACCTTTTTTATCCTTTCTGTCTTTAGTGGTTTTTGTTTTCATTCCAGAAATATTTATAGTTTCTGAACAGAGACTCAAATAAACAGCTATAACCTAAAATACAAGGTTCTCTTACTCCGCTTGGATTTCAATGTTTAATACTCAAATGAATGTTATTCAAATGTCTAATTGCATGATTTTATGCAATTGATTCAATAATAAATTCAAAAGTAGTGTAGTGTGAACTTAAATGTATTTAATGAAATATAAAACCAAAGCTATTTTCCATGGACGGGGCATTCTAGTTTTATCTAGATATGTTGGAAAAATTCTCACTCACTGCTGATGTAAAATCAGGACATGTATTAAATAACACTTACACACAATATATAGATAACACACATACAAGTTGTGCATCAGAGCTTCAAAGGTCTTCTCCGGTTACCTCGGTGCTACTGGCACGTCCAAAGATCTGATTGGTTCAAGGCAATGACAATCAACAATATCCGCCCCACAGACTTTAATGTGCGATGTCTACCTGGGGGCCAACTTCTCAGGTATGAAGTTACCCAGGGCCCATTGCAATATGAACACTGTATTCAATCGAATCCACCTACAGATGATACAAAGTGATCATCACAGATACTTTATTCATGTGTACGTAACCCTGCACGTACAACAAGACTCCAAACAGGCCAACAACTCATGGAACAAATGAGCAAATTTACAGGCTCACGTCAGGCTTATTAACACAAATATACTGTAATCATATTTCACTACGGGGATAAAAAGAGGGAAAAATTGAATTTTGAGAAATAAATAATATGTGGTGGGGGGGATTGGATGTGTGGGGGGAGTGCGTGACTACGGACCAAAATGAGTGACACTTGAGAGCCCTGATACATTAAATAAAAAGTTTAAAAATAAATGATTTGTAGATTTTTAAGTGAACAATAACAAATCTCAAAATGTTTTTGCTCTTAGTAAAGACCCTTGTGGCGGCCTCAGATCCGTGAGGGGGGGCACATCCCATCAGTGGGCTCAGTGCAGAGCCCCTCCCCAGCTACGTTATTAACTGCAGACTAAACTTTACCCTCAAGTCCATTTTGTTGCCCGACGTGCGGCCTGTCAGGTGCTTCCTCTTCAGCAGAGAAAGAACCTGCGAGACAGAATCAGGTCACGTGTAACTCACAGTCATGGCACGTGGTCTGACGTCACCACGCAGAGCGGCATTGCCATCTAGCGCGGGAAACGGCGACAGGACCCCAGGCTCCAACCGGGAGCATGAAGGTGTATTTCTGCGGCAGCATCCGCGGCGGCAGAGATGACGTCCGCGTTTACCGGAGGATCGTCCAGAAGCTGCAGAGCTACGGAAGCGTGCTCACGGAGCACGTGAGCTTCACGGAAATCAGCGAGAGAGGTCTCACACGCGCGTACACGTGCACACACAGGTCGGCGATGAATCTAAGATCAATTCAATTAGTTTTATTTTGTATCGCAAATTCCAAATGAGCCTCAGAGGGCTTTACGGTGTGTACACACGACCGATGAAGACCCTCCACGGGGAGAAAGGGGAAGAAACCTCAGAGGACGATCCGTCTCCTGATGGACAGACTACAGTGATGTCACGAGGACAGAATGTAAACGATGATCAATACATTCAATTCCGATAACGGGTTCAAATAATAGCGAGCAGGTGTACGAGTATATATATTGAATCATACTGACCCGAACCCCAAAAACAATTCCGCCAGCTGCCACTGAACAATCACTTGCTGCTCTTTCATCAAACATGGAATTCACTGACACCACAGAAGAAGCCAGTTGTGACGTCACTGAACTGTGCTGTGGTTGGACAGGAGAGGACGCCTCGTCAGCAGGAGACCGGTCCATCCATGACAGAGACGTGGACTGGTTGCGGCAGTGTGATGGTAATCAAACAATCAATCGCAGGATAGGTCAATCAATGGAGTGATCTGTCAATCAATAGTGATGGATGAATATGACCTTTAACCTCATGTTCCAGTGGTAGTTGCCGAGGTAACCCAGCCGTCTCTGGGCGTCGGCTACGAGCTGGGTCGAGCTGTTGCTATGGAGAAGAGAATATTCTGTCTATTCAGACCGACGTCAGGACGCAGTGAGGACACTTCCTGTTTCCTTCCTTCCTTCCTTCCCTCCCAATAACATCATAATAATCTCTGCTTCCTGTTTCTTTCTCCCTCTCATGTCCCCCTTCCTGTTTCCTTCCTTCCTTCCTTCCCTCCCAATAACATCATAATAATCTCTGCTTCCTGTTTCTTTCTCCCTCTCATGTCCCCCTTCCTGTTTCCTTCCTTCCTTCCTTCCTTCCATCCCTCCCAATAACATCATAATAATCTCTGCTTCCTGTTCCTTTCTCCCTCTCATGTCCCCCTTCCTGTTTCCTTCCTTCCTTCCTTCCCTCCCTCCCAATAACATCATAATAAACTCTGCTTCCCGTTTCTTTCTCCCTCTCATGTCCCCCTTCCTGTTTCCTTCCTTCCTTCTTTGTCTTCATTCCTCACTCTGCAATAACAATAGTCTTATGAATTCCCTTTCACAATAAAACTTCCTGTTTCAGATCTTTCTGCCATGATTCGTGGTGCCGCTGATGGCGACGTCTTCGTGGTGAAAGATTACATCGAAGACGAAGTGGAGAACGTTCTAGAGGAGTTCTTCAAACACCTAAAGAACGTTAAATAAAAGTACACCTGAAAACATCTTCCGTTGTTTTTTTTGTGGTTCTACAGACTTGTGATGATTGACAGATAGTGTAACATCTGGAAGGGGGCGTGGCTTCTGACAGCAGCTTAAAGAAAAGTGATTCATTAATAATAAACTACTGAAAGAACACAACATGCAATGTTGCTAGGCAACAGGACACACTGATGACACTTTTATCAGCTGCTGAAGGACCAAACTTAACAAAATGAAAACTGCTGAGGGAGGATAAGTATAACCGTTAATATTATTGTACAAAGGAAATATTGTTGAACCGTTGTAGTCTTAGTAGATTCAATCCCTGTTTGTACATATTAGACAATTCTAAAGTATTCGAAGGTAGCAAGGAAAAGGATGATCACATCTCCAATTATATTCAAAGCAGTCATTGAAGTTCCACTTGTCCAGCTGTGAAGTCTATTCATACCCAGAATGCATCAGTCACACACTGTCATTGCAAACTGCTCTGAAATATTAAACACTTGGCTTCTATTTCTCCCTCACAAAGACACCTGACTATTAGAAAGTGAATTATTTAATGCAGCCGCTCGCTAATTAAAGCCGATGGCGAAGATGGTTTGGGGTTTTAAATATTTGAGCAGCTTAGAAAGCAGATCTCCTTCAGCCCGGATACAGATGGTGATCTTTCATTTAGTTTAGGAGGAATGCAGCACGTCTGCAGCGTGAGAAGAACATTTTACATTTGAATAGTTAAACTAAAAAGTGTTATCAGGCCTCAAAGTGACTTTTCACTAATAACTGTGAGGGGGGGGTCTGTGGGGGTCTGTGGGGGGGGGTCAGCATGACAGAGTTCTAGCTGAGAGCAGTTCGTCCTCACATCTTCTGATATGGGTTGAACGTTATACATCAGAACATTCTAATGGATATTCAGTCCCGTCCCATGATGAGCGGCCTCAGCAGGATGCAGACAATCAAATGAGACACAGCTAAGATTTCCCATCTTTAGCCTAGCACGAAGCCTGTTAGCTTAGCTTATCAGTACCTCAATTATAAATGAGTCATTAAATGATTGAAACACAATTAAAACACAGACTTGGTGTAAAATATCAAATATTCTTTTAATAGATTCATTCTGCTTTTCTGTTCTGCTGCAAAGGTGTTAATTAAGTTTCATCGTTCGTGTCCCCTCATGCACTCTCATAGCACCTTTACCCATAATGCACCAGTCTGTGATTGGTGCTTGTTGTTAACCGGATCAATTGACTATTCATTTATTGAAAGACGTTCATTGTTATCGATTAGCTGATGAAAGCAGTTCAGATCAATACTGATCAAAGACTGAAGCACTAACTGTGCTGATCAATAATTCCACTTCCTGTGAAAACAGTGAAGAAACTTACGCAGCCGATCAATCAGTGGTCAACGTTCCTCGGTGAGCGTCACAATCAGAGAGCTGTGAAAAATAATCAGTGGATTTAAAGTATGGATCAATATCATAATAATAATAATTATTAATATTAGTAGTAATAAGTATATTATACTCTAACGACATGAACCTGAACCGTCTCATCTTAAGGCGTTCATGTCAAAATAAAAGCCTGTTTCTCTCACTAACAAGCTTCCATCTCGTCAAACCACATAAAACAAACAAATAATCTGTTAATAATGGATTAATATTCATATAATGAGGGTGAAATAAAAGGTGAGGACCCCAAAACAACTAAACCCTGCAGATCAGGTGACTAAATAATAACATGAAAGGAAATCACAGACGAAAAGACAAAATAAAAGTTTGATCTTCAGAGAGAAAGTGACAGAAAGTGAGAGAGAGAGAGAGAGAGAGACAGAGAGACAGAGACAGAGAGAGAGACAGAGAGAGACAGACAGAGAGAGAGACAGAGAGAGACAGAGAGAGAGAGTGTGTGTGTTTATCAAGGTGCCTCTGGTCTCTTCTGTTCTCTTCAAAATAAAAGCTCCGTTTAGGAAACAAGGCTAAGACGTCCATAAAGTTTTTAGTTATAGTTCATTATAGTTTATTTTTTTCTTCTGCTTCGACAGGCGCGTGGCAGCATTCGGTAGACGATGGCTTTATCCTGGATGTGGTCCGTTTCCATGGGAACAGCCGTCAGTCCAGCAGTGTGCCTTGCTCCTGAGCTCGGGTCAGGCTGTCTTTGCGGTGCAGGTGATGCACGCCCATCCTCTTCGGGCTCTTCTGACGACGTTTTGAGGGGGCGGCGGCAGCAAGGGCGGGGTCTAAATCAAGGAGGCGGGGCGAGATGACGGGCAGGTCACGGCTGAGGACGTCTCTCTCCTCAGCAGAGCTCTCCTCCTCCTCCTCCTCCTCCCCCCCCCTCCTCCTCCTCCTCCTCCTCCTCCTCCCTGTGGGCATTGGTCGGGGTTGTTGCCATGGCGACCTCCGTGTTGCCGGCCTCCCTGCTCATCAGCAGCCTCTCGCCCTCCTCCGTGGAGGCCTCCGTCCCGTAGCGCGCCCCCCCCCTTCTGCCGGGCCGAGCCTCCATGTCGGTGTCGGTGTCAAGGCTGGAACCGCGGCTCGGCGTCCAGCTCCGCGCCGATGAGCCCTCCTCTCCGTCCGAGTAGGCCGCCCGGTTGCGCTCGGAGGAGGCTCCGCCCCCTGCGGCCGGCCTCCTCCTTTGCAGCTCCTGTGCCGTATGGCTGCTGAAGGAGGTGCGGTGAAGCGCCAAGTCGCTGGCCGGTGCCACCTTCTCCACAAACATCCGCTGCCAGTTGGCCAGCAGGTCTTCTTCCGAGCTGCCGGAGCTCGCCAGCACGCTGAGCGCCTGAGGGGGAGGGGCTTGAGTTAGTACGCATGCGACAACAAACAGGCTTTGCCCATATACGTGCGTGTGTGTGTCACCTGTGGCGGGCTGCTGAAGGGGCTGGACTGGCCTGACTGTGGCTCACTGCCGATGTCCCGCTGCGACAGCGGCGTGCGGTGGAGGAACCCCCCCCCCGAGGGGGCGGGGCTTGCGGGGGTCGTGCGCTCGTCATCACTCTGCACCAGGCTCAGCGAGATGGCCTGCCGTGTGGCGTATGTGCAGTTGGGCAGCGGCGAATTCTTGGGGAGCTTCACCTTGTCATCCGAGGAGAACTCGATGACCTTGCGACCCGCGTACAGCGGGTGGGGGTGTGGCGGCGCCGGATAGGGGTTCAGCTTGTCAAAGGATGTGGCCACGCCCCCCTCCTCGCCGCCCGACTGCCCGTCCAGGCTGTCCTGACTGCGACAAGAGCCATTCTGCTGAGCCGCCTCTTGGCACTCTGGGGGGGGGCCCGTCATGTCCACGTGCACGAACACGTCCTCGGAGGCGGGCCGGCTGGCGCTGGAGGACTGGGCCGAGTTCAGGACCAGCGGCTCCGGCTTCTCCAGCACGCGGGCGATGACCGAGGTCGGCACCACGTCAGCCGGGGTCAGACTTAGCGTGTCCGGGTCCAGGGCGCCGGGGGCGGAGCCTCGCTCAGGTAGGCTGGTCATGTGTTTGTTGAGCATGTCCTGAAGCTCAGAGGGGAGCTACAACACACACACACACACACACACACACACACACACACACACAGAGTAAGTAAGACGTGGGGGTGACCTGTGTGACCCTATGACCTCTGACCCCCTTGTCCCTGTCCAAAGGGGTCCCTCTGGAGTCCAGCCCTCTTTAATACCTAAATGTGGTCTACAGGCCTTCAACTCTTCTCTAGAACCTCGAGAAGTTCTAAAACAAAGAACTTCTGTTGACCTCCAAGAACCACCAAGAATCTACAGGCGATGACCCCTGACCTTGGATTATTGGGAAAAAAAACTTGTTGAATAAATAAATACTCACATCAGCAAACTTGTGGTTCCTAAAATGTGACTTGTTGCATTTGAGCAGCTGGACAGCAAGATTACAGTCCTGCCTGTACCGCTCCTGAGGAAGAGGGAGACGATGAGGAGTAGAGCAGGAGGAAATAGAGAAGAAGTGGATGTAGAGGCAGAATAGGAAGCAGAGGAGGAAGAAAATAAAGATGGAAGAGGAAATAGAGGAAGTAGAGGGACATTTGGGGTATAGGAGGAAGAGGAAGACAAATTGGAAAAAGAAGAATGTCCATTAACAGATATATTTTAGCAGATATATCTACTCGTACTACATATCCATTAGTATGACAGAGGTAATACTACGGTAGTACTAATACCCGAGTACTTGTACTCACATTGAGCTCCTCGAGGCGGTCAATCGAGATCTTGGCGTCCAGCAGTTTGTTTGTTAACTCCACGATCTCCTGGTCCATTGTCTTTTTGTCCCTCTCCACCTTCCGTAGCTGTGAAAGGAGCATGAGATGACATCATCAACCATCAGGACAGTGAGGCAGCCAATCAGGAGTCTGAGGTGGCAGGAGGCGGAACTACTTCATAAATTATAATAATTATAATTATAAACGAGCAAATCGTTGTTATGATTATTTTTGATATCATTACAATTCTTATTATTTTTATCTTTTTTATTATTAATATGATTTCTATCATAATTTTTCTTCATTGGTATTATCGTTTTCATGGACATCATACGTTTATCAATATTTTTACTTTTGTCATCTTCTCATTTACATTTATTTTTAATAACTATTTATTTTATTATTGCTTTGTTACTTGTTAAGTTATTAACCCATAGCATTATATTCTATTTTATTTCTCGTGCACTGTTGTCTGATGTCTGACATATTATGACAATAAATCTTTCCTGATGAATATTAAAATACTGGCGGTTAATACATTTACCATTATTTATATTGTTGTATAATTAACAATCAATAATAATGAGACAAGTTAATAATCATTTTTTTCTTCCAGAATTTCTTTTTGTAGTTCCAGAAACAAAAGAACTAAATAAAACTGAGGATGAGGAGAAAGAACATGAATGAAACGCAACTGCATGAACCCAAGTTTGACTGACAGCCGCCTGATGAAGATGAAGATGAGTCAGTCCATCACAGAGCAGCGTGAGAGAGGAGGAGACAGGAGAAGACGATGAAGGACAAACATTTCAGATAATCGAGCAATGTGATTGGACAGTGAGAATCCATGTTGGAACGACATCATGAAGGATGAGACGAAGGACAGACGGGAGAAAGAGGGGTCAGTCAGGGGGTTACCGTGGTAACAAGGTCAGAAGTACATCCTCATGACAACCATCCTGCTGTCCGTCAACTCCACTTTTCCACAGAAAATCGATTCAAGGCCTGAGAGCGTTTCTTCATTCAGTTACAGTCTGATCCAGGACACACACACACACGCACACACACACGCGCACGCACACACACACACACACACACACACACACTTACCAGAGAATGAAGCTTCTCTTCCAGATCCTGATTGGTTCTTTGAGACGCTGTGTAGCTGTTCTGGAGTCTGCAGGATTACAGACAAGTTACAGACGAGTAGACAGACGAGTGACAGACGAGTAGACAGACGAGTGACAGACGAGTGACAGACGAGTGACAGACGAGTGACAGACGAGTAGACAGACGAGTAGACAGACGAGTGACAGACGAGTGACAGACGAGTGACAGACGAGTGACAGACGAGTGACAGACGAGTAGACAGATGAGTGACAGACGAGTGACAGACGAGTGACAGACGAGTGACAGACGAGTAGACAGACGAGTAGACAGACGAGTGACAGACGAGTGACAGACGAGTAGACAGACGAGTAGACAGACGAGTGACAGACGAGTAGACAGACGAGTAGACAGACGATTGACAGACGAGTGACAGACGAGTAGACAGACGAGTAGACAGACGAGTAGACAGACGAGTAGACAGACGAGTGACAGACGAGTGACAGACGAGTAGACAGACGATTGACAGACGAGTGACAGACGAGTAGACAGACGATTGACAGACGAGTGACAGACGAGTGACAGACGAGTGACAGACGAGTAGACAGACGAGTGACAGACGAGTGACAGACGAGTAGACAGACGAGTGACAGACGAGTAGACAGACGAGTAGACAGACGAGTGACAGACGAGTGACAGACGAGTAGACAGACGAGTGACAGACGAGTGACAGACGAGTGACAGACGAGTAGACAGACGAGTGACAGACGAGTGACAGACGAGTGACAGACGAGTAGACAGACGAGTAGACAGACGAGTGACAGACGAGTGACAGACGAGTAGACAGACGAGTGACAGACGAGTGACAGACGAGTAGACAGACGAGTGACAGACGAGTAGACAGACGAGTGACAGACGAGTGACAGACGAGTAGACAGACGAGTGACAGACGAGTAGACAGGCGAGTGACAGACGAGTGACAGACGAGTAGACAGACGAGTGACAGACGAGTGACAGACGAGTAGACAGACGAGTAGACAGACGAGTGACAGACGAGTAGACAGACGATTGACAGACGAGTGACAGACGAGTAGACAGACGAGTAGACAGACGAGTAGACAGACGAGTAGACAGACGAGTGACAGACGAGTGACAGACGAGTAGACAGACGATTGACAGACGAGTGACAGACGAGTAGACAGACGATTGACAGACGAGTGACAGACGAGTAGACAGACGAGTGACAGACGAGTGACAGACGAGTGACAGACGAGTAGACAGACGAGTAGACAGACGAGTGACAGACGAGTGACAGACGAGTAGACAGACGAGTGACAGACGAGTAGACAGACGAGTAGACAGACGAGTGACAGACGAGTGACAGACGAGTAGACAGACGAGTGACAGACGAGTGACAGACGAGTAGACAGACGAGTAGACAGACGAGTGACAGACGAGTGACAGACGAGTAGACAGACGAGTGACAGACGAGTGACAGACGAGTAGACAGACGAGTAGACAGACGAGTAGACAGGCGAGTGACAGACGAGTGACAGACGAGTAGACAGGCGAGTGACAGGCGAGTGACAGGCGAGTGACAGACGAGTGACAGACGAGTGACAGACGAGTGACAGACGAGTGACAGACGAGTAGACAGGCGAGTGACAGACGAGTGACAGACGAGTGACAGACGAGTAGACAGGCGAGTGACAGACGAGTAGACAGGCGAGTGACAGACGAGTAGACAGGCGAGTGACAGACGAGTGACAGACGAGTAGACAGGCGAGTGACAGACGAGTGACAGACGAGTAGACAGGCGAGTGACAGACGAGTGACAGACGAGTGACAGACGAGTAGACAGACGAGTGACAGACGAGTGACAGACGAGTGACAGACGAGTGACAGACGAGTAGACAGGCGAGTGACAGACGAGTGACAGACGAGTAGACAGGCGAGTGACAGACGAGTGACAGACGAGTGACAGACGAGTAGACAGGCGAGTGACAGACGAGTGACAGACGAGTAGACAGACGAGTAGACAGGCGAGTGACAGACGAGTGACAGACGAGTGACAGACGAGTGACAGACGAGTGACAGACGAGTGACAGACGAGTAGACAGCAGTGACCCAAGGAGCTTCATCATCACAGGTGAAACCGGTCTGATCCTCACCTGCGGAACTTGTCCCTCATCTTGTCCAGGTCGTCTCTGGTCCGGCTCAGCTCCGCCTCCATGTAGTGACGGCTGCTGTCAAATTCCGCCTCCATGGCCTCCATCTTGTGGGTGGAGAGAGAGAGGCAACGTTGTAGATCCTCATTCTGCTGCTGGAGGATTCTGGGTAATGGGAGGAGCATTCAACGGTCAGTGAGGTCATAACAGGAATTGGGTCTTTCAGGGTAGATCCCAAGCAGAGAGACACTTTTTAATCTACGACAATATATATTTTTAATCTACGACAATACAATGAAAGTGATCATAATGTCAGCTGGTGAAGCTTGGTGGACAATAATATGTCTAATAAAACATTGATTCTCACCTGATCCGCTCAGAGTCTGAGAATGTCTCCTGTAACACATCAAACTGATGTCAGTCTCACGTACGAATACACACAGACGTATATTCATATATGATTTGGGAGGGTGTCATCACACGGTGTGTTTTAAATACACACAAGATGTGAGAACAAACTGCTGTTAATTGTAACTTTTCTCAGGTAACACAGCCAGGCTGTCCGCCAGGTGATGGACAATTTTGTGTTGATCCATTACATAAAACCCCAAAGAAATACATTTGAAACTGTGTTTTTACCATGACAAGACGTAGAAAGTCCAAAGGGGAGAATACTCATGCGAGGCTCTGTGTATGTTCAAGTCTTTCATTGTAAGCACAAAACTGCGTCTCTCAATGTCTCAAACGTCAGAACTCCAAGCTGGCTCGTTGCCCAGGTGACGTCATCTTCATCACCTGACCCGCTGAGGCGGAGCCTAAGGACCCTCAGCAGCCTTACAGGAGTACTACACCTTGGTGGACGGTCACAATTGGATTGGAACCAGGAGGAGGATCCAGGTACAATGTTTTACAAATAATCTCATTATATATAAAAAGTATCCATCACTAAGTGAATAAACAACTTGAGTTGCTTTTCCTGGATGCTGCTCTTATCTAACTGATCACAACCATTGATCATAGGACTGATCACATGACCCGTCGGTGATGTCAGGTCCTCCTGGGTCACAGATAGTCTCCCAGAATGCACCACGTTTTTATACAATGGAACTTCTCAGCTGATCAATTGCCTACAGGGACATGAAATCAATGACTCACTGCTAACCGGCCAATCAGATCACTGCGTTCTGCAGCTTCCTTCTCAGATAATTTGCTATGAACTGTTTATCTGCTTTCTGAAGTTTATTACTGCCGACCATCGGTTCATCCCCTGACCTTTCTACTGTTGCATTCTGGGTATTGTGAGCTATGAAGATGGTTTTCCACTTTATTATAACCAGAAAACCTGGTAATATTTTGCAGAGCAGTTTGAGAGGAACCAGTCATTTTATACGTTAGCATTAATAATAAACCAGGAGAGGTTAATGGTGGTGCCCGCTCCCCCGACCTACCTTGGCGTGGGACAGAAGACACCGATTAGATGCAGGAGGTCTGTGTTTTTGCCTTTGTGGCTCCCCAGTCTCTTGAACCAATATCTTTGCTCCTCTATTCACCCTCCACGCCTCCTCTTTATGCCCCGCCCCCTCTGTGACTCTCCCTTGCCTCCCGGGCTGCTGCATTGCTGCCACCCAGTCGTTCCAGCGCCGGGTCCGGTCGGTGGGCGGTCCCTCCGCACACTGCTTTCTGTGGGCTGGGCTTCCGTGGCGCTGGGCGGGAAGGTTTCCTCGCTCGCTGTAGGACGTCCTCCCGAGCAGCGTCAGGTGGGCAGGACTCAGGACGCTACAGGTGATCTCGTCCAGGAAGTTGGAGAAGCGGACCTTGTCCTGCAGAACCTGTGTCTTCCAGTTCCAGTCAGTCCCGCGTGGGGGGGGGTCCGAGGAGCGCCGCAAGGCGGGTGCCTGCTGATCCCACCGGTCCAGAGAGCAAGTGGGCGGCTTGAGGGCGGTACCGTCACGACTCCTGCTGTCATCCAGCAGCTCCTCGGACCGTGACTTTCTGATGAAGTCATAGGCGTGAGCCAAACCCGGCGGCTTCAAGATCCCCTTGGGAGGCGTGGTGGTCTGGTGAGGCAGGTTGCGGTGGGCAGGCCTCTGCTGCGCCGGGGAGCCTTCACTGTGGCGAGGACTCGTGGCAACGCCCACCGCCGCGGTTCTAGCCCGGCTCCGGCTGAAAGGCGGTGGAGGCGTGATGCAGAGCTCTACACTGGAAAGACTGGAGACATCAAGCTCGCTGTCCGAGAGCGGCGAGCTGGCGGGGGGGAGGCGGGCGAGGCGCAGTGGCAGGAATGGAGGTGTGTTTAGGGGGGGTTGGTTTACCTGATTGATGTCGGGGTGCGGCGCAGGTGGAGCTACGGGCGTGGTGCGGCGCTGCTCGCGGTGCTGGGGCGGAGCCTTCCGATACGGCTTCCTGGGCGGGGCGGCACTCGTCATCCTCGGACTTCTTCTGCGATCGGTCAGCAGAAGAAGAGTTAGAATATACGACGCCGATGTCCGCCACCAACCTCTGAGCACAGCGCCTCAACAACAACTGGACTGCTCTCTGTGTCTCTCCCCAAGTGTGTCAATCTATGTACTGTGTGTGTGTGTGTGTGTGTGTGTGTGTGTGTGTGTGTGTGTGTGTGTGTGTGTGTGTGTGTGTGTGTGTGTGCCTGCCTCAGGCAACACATTGATCTCAAACTGTTTCCAGAACAGGAAGTGCTGCTCAATTGATATCAATGAGGTTATCGTTAGCATGTTAACATTAGCAAAGCTAACTTTACAAACAGTAAAGGCAGACTACTGGTTTCTACTGGTCTGATGTGTCTGCTGGTTTCCACTGGTCTGATGTGTCTGCTGGTTTCTACTGGTCTGATGTGTCTGCTGGTTTCCACTGGTCTGATGTGCCTGCTGGTTTCCACTGGTCTGATGTGTCTGCTGGTTTCCACTGGTCTGATGTGTCTACTGGTCTGATGTGTCTACTGGTCTGATGTGTCTACTGGTCTGATGTGTCTACTGGTCTGATGTGTCTGCTGGTTTCTACTGGTCTGATGTGTCTACTGGTTTCTACTGGTCTGATGTGTCTACTGGTTTCTACTGGTCTGATGTGTCTACTGGTTTCTACTGGTCTGATGTGTCTACTGGTCTGATGTGTCTACTGGTTTCTACTGGTCTGATGTGTCTACTGGTCTGATGTGTCTGCTGGTTTCTACTGGTCTGATGTGTCTACTGGTTTCTACTGGTCTGATGTGTCTACTGGTCTGATGTGTCTACTGGTTTCTACTGGTCTGATGTGTCTACTGGTTTCTACTGGTCGGATGTGTCTACTGGTTTCTACTGGTCTGATGTGTCTGCTGGTTTCTACTGGTCTGATGTGTCTACTGGTTTCTACTGGTCTGATGTGTCTACTGGTCGGATGTGTCTACTGGTTTCTACTGGTCTGATGTGTCTACTGGTCTGATGTGTCTGCTGGTTTCTACTGGTCTGATGTGTCTACTGGTTTCTACTGGTCTGATGTGTCTACTGGTCTGATGTGTCTACTGGTTTCTACTGGTCTGATGTGTCTACTGGTCTGATGTGTCTACTGGTCTGAAGTGTCTACTGGTCTGAAGTGTCTACTGGTCTGAAGTGTCTACTGGTCTGATGTGTCTACTGGTCTGATGTGTCTACTGGTCTGATGTGTCTGCTGGTTTCTACTGGTCTGATGTGTCTACTGGTTTCTACTGGTCTGATGTGTCTACTGGTCGGATGTGTCTACTGGTTTCTACTGGTCTGATGTGTCTACTGGTCTGATGTGTCTGCTGGTTTCTACTGGTCTGATGTGTCTACTGGTTTCTACTGGTCTGATGTGTCTACTGGTCTGATGTGTCTACTGGTGTCTACTGGTCTGATGTGTCTACTGGTCTGAAGTGTCTACTGGTCTGAAGTGTCTACTGGTCTGAAGTGTCTACTGGTCTGATGTGTCTACTGGTCTGATGTGTCTACTGGTCTGATGTGTCTACTGGTCTGATGTGTCTGCTGGTTTCTACTGGTCTGATGTGTCTACTGGTCTGATGTGTCTACTGGTCTGAAGTGTCTACTGGTCTGATGTGTCTGCTGGTTTCTACTGGTCTGATGTGTCTACTGGTCTGATGTGTCTACTGGTCTGATGTGTCTACTGGTCTGAAGTGTCTACTGGTCTGTGTTCCGTGACCCTCACCTGCTGTTGCTATGTTTTATAATCTAGAAAGAGTCAAGAAAGTTGGCATGAACATGCAATTGGCTTTTTTCTGAAATCTGAATGTGTACATACTAATATGTTAGCATGCTAATGTCAACAGAGCATTTTAACATTATTATAATATAAATGACCACAGCCAGAAGCTCACACTGAGGCCCGATGCAATGGTAAAATGGCCACTGCAGCACTCTTTCCTAAAGAGTACACTGAACCAGGACCGACAGAAGTCCATCATTTACAGACATCCTGTCGCCATGACAACCAACTAAAGTCAACACTGCAGCCGTGTTGTTCCACCTGAGCCCCCGTGTTCATGGAGTCTCAGCTGAGTGTGTGTGAATACATGGTCACCTGGTACGTCAGCACCGGACACTCTTCATCCTCTCTGCAGCGTTGGTCCTCACACTCAAGAGCTCTTCCTCCTCTGAGCCTCGTCTTCAGGACCTGAAGCACAGGACACCAACAAGGAAAAACAAACCGTCAGTGGCTGAGATTCACTTGAGGAGTCAGAGCGAACCTCACTACACGTGAGCACACACC